>NC_084608.1:34908206-34910706 GCF_033807715.1 Cololabis saira
GGGACTGCAGGCAGAACGATGAGAAAACGACTCTCAGTCCAGGTCGGGACGTCGTTGGATCTGTTTTAGGGGCTTCAGTCATACGACGTTGTGTAGAATCTGTCACTTGTTTTATTCCCAAACATCACTTTCATTTACAGAAACTGCAAAGTTTTCATCTTTAGGTTCAGACGTTTGGATTCAGAAAGGTTTTCATCAACAATAGAAGTTGACGAGATCGTGGAAGACGTTGCCGATATCATTGCTGGGCAGAGTCATGCTATTAAAATGATTTTTTTGCCCCAGTTATTATATTTATTTCAGAATATTCCAGTGTTTCTGACCAAATCCTTCTTTAAAAAAATAGACTTTGCAGATCTAAGATGGAGGGGGGCTTGGCACTTCCAAACTTTTTGTCATATTATTGGGCTTCACAAATCAGGATTATGGCATATTGGCTGGATGACACAGTAACTCCACTTGAACTGGTCAATCTGGATAGTACTTTTACTCTCTGGGAAAAGGCAGGCATCCATACATTAAAGGCAGATTTGCTTCTTTTGCACAGTTACAGAATAAATACCATCTACCTGGAAGTAGTTTTTTCAGGTATTTACAAATCAGAAACTGTGTAAGAACGAATCTGTTAAATTTCTAGACCTTCGAAGGCTTCCATCTTGACAGATCCCTCCGGCCTATGTCTCGCTTAGAAAAATCGATATCTTATATATATGACACCTTGCAAGCTACCAATCCAGTGAATTCCACTTTAATAAGGACAGAATGGGAGGAGGAAATGGGCACTGAGATCCCGGATGCTCTATGGGTAGAGAGTTTAGAACACGTCCATAAGTGCTCTAACAACGCGGCACTGCCTAATCCAGTTTAAAATCATACACCGTCTTCATTATTCTAAGGAGAGCTTACATAGAATAAACCCTGAGATCTCATACATGTGACAGATGCCTCTTAAGCCGGGCAGACACTGTGCGATTATCGGTTCGTTTTGAGCCGATTTTCCAGTCGTGCAAATTTTTTTTGATCGGGCCCAATTTTGACCCAATCGTTGCTCGTGCCTTGTGCAGTGTACGTGGGGTAACGACGAGAGATTAACAGCTCACGACGAGCTCCCGATCACAAATCGTGAGGACGCAAGAAAATCAAGCGTGTTTGAAATCCTGGTCGCTCCTCGAGAAGGAATCGCACAGTTGAAGCAGCTACGACCCGATTGGACTCATCCTTTCGCAGAGAGCATGCACAATCTCTGATGTCACGTCAAAAAACTATTATTTGTAGTTTAAAGGAGCCGTCTGTAAGAAATGGCCAAAACTGGTACTGCAGTCACTTTCAAAATATTGTTGAGCGGCGTGTACCTTCCCCCTCCTCCCCCCGACCAGAGGTTGCCAGGTAGGCTGCAGAATGCAGCAGGAACGTAGGCTGCCATGGCTGCGATAATTAGAGCCGAGCTGGCAACCCGGATGCCGAAACAATACTGACTTGGTGATTGGGAGATAGGTGGAGGGTGGAGCTTCAGAAACAATACTGACTTGGTGATTGGGAGATAGGTGGAGGGTGGAGCTTCAGGCCAAAACAAAAAATGACAACATAAACATCAGTTGAGGGCTGCAACTCCTCTTTTTAAACTGGAATATCCTGGCTTGAGTGCTGTTGTCAGTGACATAAGTATTTGAAATTAACATGATTTTTAAATGTCTGTTGACATATCGGGGTCATTTTATGATTCGTTTTATTATTGCTCTTACATACAGCTCCTTTAAGTGTTGCAAATTCAAATTACAAATCATGTTATAATAGCAAAGAAAAGACTGCATTTCCACGTACGGTGCGCGTCGCCGCGTACCCTGCGCCGTAGGCTCTGCGTTGGTGTAACGCAGAACCATAAATCAGCCTTTAGTGTGTGCGCTGTCTGCTGTTCGGAACACCTATTTTTTCTCTTCTCATTTTGCTGGGACGCCGGGTCCCTCCGCCGAGACACAACTTTTGCTGTATGCGTTCTTTGTTGTGTCTAAAAATGATGCGCAGTGCCCGCCCAATCAGAAACGGTACAGATATTTTGGGATTTTTTAAATATATATATAAAAAAATAAAAAAATAAAGGATCCCCATAACCTTTGATTGGGTGGGCAGGACGCACGTTTGGGTGGACACAGCCCACCCCCTTTGTAAGTGCATGTATGTATTCCTGTCTAATGTATTTATGTTCATTGGCTTTTGATTCTCCAGGAGAACAATTCACATGTGTGTGTGTGAATAAAGAAATAAAATAAATAAAAAATACCCAAATAAAAAATAAATTGATGCTAATGTGCTGTAATGTGATAATAATCATGACCGGTACGTTGTATATCCAGACCAGTCGTCTCATCTTGTACATTTGATATCAGTTCTGTGTCTATCTGAACTTATTGATTCATCTAATAAAACACATTTGAAAGAAGTTGACGAGGTCGTGACGGAGGATTTCAAAAACACGTCTGCCGTAAGTCTAAGTTTGAAATCA
>NC_084608.1:34915706-35178206 GCF_033807715.1 Cololabis saira
GATTAAATACATTTATACTTCCTCCCACTCCTTTTCCAACATGTAACAGAAATATGTGTTTTGATGTGTTTTTTTTCTTTATGTGGTGTAATGTCCACCTGTATTTGTTTTCTTATCTTTTCTTCTTCTTTTTTTTATACATGTTGAAATAAATAAAAACGAACGAACATACAGTGTCCAATCTACTGTTCCCTTTATCAACCTCGTTTCAATTACAAATGTATTTGTATGGAATGTAGATTTACCATGTTTGTTTTAGAATGAACCTTTGACACAAATAAAAGAATTAAGAAAAAAACCCAAACCTGCTGTGAGAAGCAACACAAAACCAGTTTCACGGTTAAAGGAGTCTCTTTTTTCTCTTTTTTAAGGGTTTTCCTCGAGGTGACAGTTCCGGTTATAGTATAATAAAGTTATAGTATAATATAGTTTATTTTTATAGTATATATTATGTAATAAACCGAGTTCTATGGTGTTTTTTCAATAAAGGATTGCAACAGTTCGCCCTCTAGCGGTTATACAAGGTAACTGCAGTCAGTGTAAAGTTAGAAGGTTTAAATGACAAAACTACTTCCTGTTATTCCTTTCAAAATAAATCCAAAATAAACAGTTAAAAAGGCAAAACGAGTGTTTCGAGGAGAAATTAGTGCAAAAACAATCTTCATCTGTCTTCTGTCATTATTTAATGTAATTACAGTCGGTAACTGTAATTAAAAGGAATTACAGACGATAATGTCGTTAAATGGAACAAAACTGTAGTTTCTAGTGTCACCACCAGAGGGCGGTCGTAACACCGTAACACCAGTCATGAAACTGTAGAAAAATAAAGAAAAGCTACAAATGTTTTTTATTTTGTTGTATTTCATTTTATTTGTGTTGTTATTAAAACTGCTGCCTCAGTAAAGTTGTAGATTGTATAACTGTATAAACTTCATACAAAATAGTGTTAAAAGCTATATATTTACTTTATTTTTTTAGCACTTTAAACAAAAACAGCGCACCAAAGTGCAAAACTGCAATAAAAGACAATATTGACAAGACACAAGATATGAAACATAAAACAGATCATGAAACCTAAAATAGAAAAGAATCGAGGACCGGACATGTTTAACATACCGGCTGTGTTTTAAATTAATTTGGATTATATTTAAAATCTTTAAAACTAATAACTGAAACAAAAGCACAAAAAATGTATGAAGTGTTAAGACATTTTCCCACTGATTTAGAAGACTGATATCCTTACTTACCCCTTGTATGATGGACTTTGCTGTATTATTTTACTTAAATGTCATGTATTTAATTTATTTATTATTGTTTGTACCTTATTTTCATATTATATTACTGTATAATTGTCATGGGACATTCAATCTCTACACACTTTATTCTCAGGTTTACATACTATATTATATTTATGATAGAGCTTACATCTGGTATTAAACAGGTTATTTTTGTAAAAATGATATATATTTATTTATACAAATTAGTGTATAGTATAAAAAGTAAATACAGACATATCATTTATGTTTAGTTGTGGAAAGGGGGTGGGATTAAATACATTTATACTTCCTCCCACTCCCTTTCCAACATGTAACTGAAATATGTGTTTTGATGTGTTTTTTTTCTTTCTGTATTTGTTTTCTTATCTTTTCTTCTTCTTTTTTTATACATGTTGAAATAAATAAAAACGAACGAACATACAGTGTCCAATCTACTGTTCCCTTTATCAACCTCGTTTCAATTACAAATGTATTTGTATGGAATGTAGATTTACCATGTTTGTTTTAGAATGAACCTTTGACACAAATAAAAGAATTAAGAAAAAAACCCAAACCTGCTGTGAGAAGCAACACAAAACCACAGTTTCACGGTTAAAGGAGTCTCTTTTTTCTCTTTTTTAAGGGTTTTCCTCGAGGTGACAGTTCCGGTTATAGTATAATAAAGTTATAGTATAATATAGTTTATTATTATAGTATATATTATGTAATAAACCGAGTTCTATGGTGTTTTTTCAATAAAGGATTGCAACAGTTCGCCCTCTAGCGGTTATACAAGGTAACTGCAGTCAGTGTAAAGTTAGAAGGTTTAAATGACAAAACTACTTCCTGTTATTCCTTTCAAAATAAATCCACAATAAACAGTTAAAAAGGCAAAACGAGTGTTTCGAGGAGAAATTGGTGCAAAAACAATCTTCATCTGTCTTCTGTCATTATTTAATGTAATTACAGTGGGTAACTGTAATTAAAAGGAATTACAGACGATAATGTCGTTAAGTGGAACAAAACTGTAGTTTCTAGTGTCACCACCAGAGGGCGGTCGTAACACCGTAACACCAGTCATGAAACTGTAGAAAAATAAAGAAAAGCTACAAATGTTTTTTATTTTGTTGTATTTCATTTTATTTGTGTTGTTATTAAAACTGCTGCCTCAGTAAAGTTGTAGATTGTATAACTGTATAAACTTCATACAAAATAGTGTTAAAAGCTATATATTTACTTTATTTTTTTAGTACTTTAAACAAAAACAGCAGACCAAAGTGCAAAACTGCAATAAAAGACAATATTGACATGACACAAGATATGAAACATAAAACAGATCATGAAACCTAAAATAGAAAAGAATCGAGGACCGGACATGTTTAACATACCGGCTGTGATTGAAATTAATTTGGATTATATTTAAAATCTTTAAACTAATAACTGAAACAAAAGCACAAAAAATGTATGAAGTGTTAAGACATTTTCCCACTGATTTAGAAGACTGATATCCTTACTTACCCCTTGTATGATGGACTTTGCTGTATTATTTTACTTAAATGTCATGTATTTAATTTATTTATTATTGTTTGTACCTTATTTTCATATTATATTACTGTATAATTGTCATGGGACATTCAATCTACACACTTTATTCTCAGGTTTACATACTATATTATATTTATGATAGAGCTTACATCTGGTATTAAACAGGTTATTTTTGTAAAAATGATATATATTTATTTATACAAATTAGTGTATAGTATAAAAAGTAAATACAGACATATAATTTATGTTTAGTTGTGGAAAGGGGGTGGGATTAAATACATTTATACTTCCTCCCACTCCTTTTCCAACATGTAACAGAAATATGTGTTTTGATGTGTTTTTTTTCTTTATGTGGTGGAATGTCCACCTGTATTTGTTTTCTTATCTTCTCTTCTTCTTTTTTTTATACATGTTGAAATAAATAAAAACGAACGAACATACAGTGTCCAATCTACTGTTCCCTTTATCAACCTCGTTTCAATTACAAATGTATTTGTATGGAATGTAGATTTACCATGTTTGTTTTAGAATGAACCTTTGACACAAATAAAAGAATTAAGAAAAAAACCCAAACCTGCTGTGAGAAGCAACACAAAACCACAGTTTCACGGTTAAAGGAGTCTCTTTTTTCTCTTTTTTAAGGGTTTTCCTCGAGGTGACAGTTCCGGTTATAGTATAATAAAGTTATAGTATAATATAGTTTATTATTATAGTATATATTATGTAATAAACCGAGTTCTATGGTGTTTTTTCAATAAAGGATTGCAACAGTTCGCCCTCTAGCGGTTATACAAGGTAACTGCAGTCAGTGTAAAGTTAGAAGGTTTAAATGACAAAACTACTTCCTGTTATTCCTTTCAAAATAAATCCACAATAAACAGTTAAAAAGGCAAAACGAGTGTTTCGAGGAGAAATTGGTGCAAAAACAATCTTCATCTGTCTTCTGTCATTATTTAATGTAATTACAGTCGGTAACTGTAATTAAAAGGAATTACAGACGATAATGTCGTTAAATGGAACAAAACTGTAGTTTCTAGTGTCACCACCAGAGGGCAGTCGTAACACCGTAACACCAGTCATGAAACTGTAGAAAAATAAAGAAAAGCTACAAATGTTTTTTATTTTGTTGTATTTCATTTTATTTGTGTTGTTATTAAAACTGCTGCCTCAGTAAAGTTGTAGATTGTATAACTGTATAAACTTCATACAAAATAGTGTTAAAAGCTATATATTTACTTTATTTTTTTAGTACTTTAAACAAAAACAGCAGACCAAAGTGCAAAACTGCAATAAAAGACAATATTGACATGACACAAGATATGAAACATAAAACAGATCATGAAACCTAAAATAGAAAAGAATCGAGGACCGGACATGTTTAACATACCGGCTGTGATTTAAATTAATTTGGATTATATTTAAAATCTTTAAACTAATAACTGAAACAAAAGCACAAAAAATGTATGAAGTGTTAAGACATTTTCCCACTGATTTAGAAGACTGATATCCTTACTTACCCCTTGTATGAGGGACTTTGCTGTATTATTTTACTTAAATGTCATGTATTTAATTTATTTATTATTGTTTGTACCTTATTTTCATATTATATTACTGTATAATTGTCATGGGACATTCAATCTACACACTTTATTCTCAGGTTTACATACTATATTATATTTATGATAGAGCTTACATCTGGTATTAAACAGGTTATTTTTGTAAAAATGATATATATTTATTTATACAAATTAGTGTATAGTATAAAAAGTAAATACAGACATATAATTTATGTTTAGTTGTGGAAAGGGGGTGGGATTTTTTTTTTTTTTTTTTTTTTTTTTTTTCGTTTATTTCGGCATGTTTATATAGACACATTTCATCTCCAGAACATTATACATTGCATACTCAGCACATGACGAAAAGGGTACGGGAGAAGCTGACGCTTATCAAAGTCCCGCCCCGTTCTATGTAAGATTCATGATCACATCAACAACAGAATTCAGTAAGATACATAGTTTACCACATAGCAATTTGTCTAATTTCATCCTTCACAGTCCAGATAGCATGTATGTTTGTACACGTGTCCAGTCCACTCATCCTGATCACCGTTCCTGTGATTTACTACTGTGTCCACTGTTCAGTTATTTTTATGTCCAAGCCTCTTTTTGCATGCAATCCACTTTGCAATGGAGGTGCGTGTGTCAATGCAGATTTTGATTAGTCGCCGTCCTCTGGCTCTCTAGCCGCCTTTGCCCCCTCCGCTCGTACTGACTTCATCTCTTCCCGAGCTTTGGACACCTCCGACCATACATAGAGCTCAATGTCACACACACACATTTTATAGTGACTTTGTTTTGTTTCCATGTTTTGATTTATCTATGTTTATCTAGGTTTGATAATCCTTCAATAACAGTTTCTTTAACCCATGTTTGAAAACAGTTACATTTCTTGCTAACTTTAATTCATTGTTTAGGCTATTCCACATTTTCACACCAGCTACTGACAAACTATGGCTTCCCATCGTTGTCCTTATCTTTTTCTGTTGAAACTGCAGCAAGCTGCGCATGCTGTGAGGACCTTGACTAAGAGTGAACAATTTCTGAACATTTACTGGTAATGCCGCCTGTGTTGCTTTGTAAATTGTTTGTAGCATCTGAAAATGAAGTATCTCTCTCAGTTTGAGATATTTCGTCTTTATGAACAGTTCGTTCGTATGTGCCCTGGCTGGGACAGAATGAATGATGCGAAGCGCTTTTTTTTGCAATTTAAATATTGGTTCTGTAATGCCCTTGTAAGTGAAACCCCAATTTTCTACACAGTACCTCATATGTGGGACTATTAGTGCCGAATATATGGTCTTAAGCGAGTTTAAATTGAGAGATTTCTGCAATTTCCACAGAATAGACACACTCCTTGCCATCTTATTTTGAATTATTTTTACATGTGGTCGCCATGTCAAGAGGTCATCCACTAATATACCCAGAACCTTATGTTCCCTCACTCTTTCTATATTGTATCCATTAACTTGCAAGTGTATGCTTTTCTTTACATTATTTCTCCCAAATAACATGAATTTGGTCTTTGCCAGATTTAGTGATAATTTATTTATATTAAACCATGTATTTAGTTTTGTCATTTCTCTGTTAATCGCTTTTTCCAGTATATTCAAGTCGTTTCCTGAGCAGAAAATATTTGTATCATCAGCAAATAAAATAAGTTTTAATACATCAGATGTTTTGATTATGTCATTGATATATAGAGTAAATAGCTTAGGGCCTAAGACTGACCCCTGTGGGACCCCACAGACGACATCCAGGCATGTAGACACATTTGTTCCCATCTGGACATATTGGACTCTACCAGATAGATAGCTTTTGATCCATCTTAAAGCTGTATCTCTGATACCGTAATCATATAATTTTTCAATCAAAATATCGTGATTTATAGTGTCAAAAGCTTTTTTGAGGTCAATAAAGATGCCTACTGTATATAATTTGTGGTCAAGCGCATCTTTAATCAGTTCTAAGGACTCTGTGAGGGCAAGTGCTGTCGAATGTTGCTTTCTGAATCCGTATTGGCTATCACACAGGATGTTGTGTTCAGTCATGAACTTTTCCAATCTGCTATTATAGAGTTTTTCTAAAATCTTTGAACACTGCGGCAATAAGGAGACCGGGCGATAGTTTGTAGTCATATTTATATCACCACTTTTATACAATGGTAATACCCTTGCTATTTTCATCTTGTCTGGAAATACACCGGTTTTGAAGGATAAGTTACATATGTGCGTGAGTGGTGTTATAATTCCTTTTTGTACCGCCTTCAACAGTCTCATGTCAATTTCGTCTACATCTACTGAAGATTTAGATTTGCACTGTGTGAGGGCATTTACAACTTCTGCTTCAGTGACTGGTTCAAGTAACAGACATGAATTTTTAGTGATTGTATTCTTATCAGAGTCAAAATGGTCCCAGCGCAATGGTGATTCAGGGATGTCCTTGGCCAGCTGTGGGCCAACATTTACAAAGAATTTATTGAATTGATCCACAATCAAGTTCCCGTCAGACACCGTCTCATTATTTATAATAAGGTGGTCTGGGAGTGTGACCTTTGGTTTCCGACCTGATATTGAATTCACTATACTCCAGAGTTTCTTGTTATGATTCTTGTTATCTGATAGTAGTTTTTCATAGTAATCCTTTTTTTGCTTTCTTAGTGCACTATTTATCTTATTTCTATATTTTTTATATTTGGATTTAGCTATTTCTGTTCTGTCTCTGAGAAATTGTTTATATAAAAGGTTTTTTTTCCTACATGCATTTACAAGTGATTTCGTAAGCCACGGTGTGGCTTTCTTTTTTGTTTTGTCTGTTATCTCCCTTGCAGAGCAATGTTTATGGTACAGTCCTGTGAGAGTCTTCAGGAATTCATCATACGCTTTGTTTGTTTCTGTTTCAGAGAGCACATGTCTCCATGTCTGTGTCAACAGCTGACTCTCCAATGCGTTCATATTCTTTTCATTTCTTATCCTAACTAACTTTCTTTTTTTCGTCTCGCTCTTTACAATATGATTCCACTCACACATTGCAAAGACTGGTAGATGATCAGAGATATAGGGATTAAATACATTTATACTTCCTCCCACTCCTTTTCCAACATGTAACTGAAATATGTGTTTTGATGTGTTTTTTTTCTTTATGTGGTGGAATGTCCACCTGTATTTGTTTTCTTATCTTTTCTTCTTATTTTTTTATACATGTTGAAATAAATAAAAACGAACGAACATACAGTGTCCAATCTACTGTTCCCTTTATCAACCTCGTTTCAATTACAAATGTATTTGTATGGAATGTAGATTTACCATGTTTGTTTTAGAATGAACCTTTGACACAAATAAAAGAATTAAGAAAAAAACCCAAACCTGCTGTGAGAAGCAACACAAAACCACAGTTTCACGGTTAAAGGAGTCTCTTTTTTCTCTTTTTTAAGGGTTTTCCTCGAGGTGACAGTTCCGGTTATAGTATAATAAAGTTATAGTATAATATAGTTTATTATTATAGTATATATTATGTAATAAACCGAGTTCTATGGTGTTTTTTCAATAAAGGATTGCAACAGTTCGCCCTCTAGCGGTTATACAAGGTAACTGCAGTCAGTGTAAAGTTAGAAGGTTTAAATGACAAAACTACTTCCTGTTATTCCTTTCAAAATAAATCCACAATAAACAGTTAAAAAGGCAAAACGAGTGTTTCGAGGAGAAATTGGTGCAAAAACAATCTTCATCTGTCTTCTGTCATTATTTAATGTAATTACAGTGGGTAACTGTAATTAAAAGGAATTACAGACGATAATGTCGTTAAGTGGAACAAAACTGTAGTTTCTAGTGTCACCACCAGAGGGCGGTCGTAACACCGTAACACCAGTCATGAAACTGTAGAAAAATAAAGAAAAGCTACAAATGTTTTTTATTTTGTTGTATTTCATTTTATTTGTGTTGTTATTAAAACTGCTGCCTCAGTAAAGTTGTAGATTGTATAACTGTATAAACTTCATACAAAATAGTGTTAAAAGCTATATATTTACTTTATTTTTTTAGTACTTTAAACAAAAACAGCAGACCAAAGTGCAAAACTGCAATAAAAGACAATATTGACATGACACAAGATATGAAACATAAAACAGATCATGAAACCTAAAATAGAAAAGAATCGAGGACCGGACATGTTTAACATACCGGCTGTGATTGAAATTAATTTGGATTATATTTAAAATCTTTAAACTAATAACTGAAACAAAAGCACAAAAAATGTATGAAGTGTTAAGACATTTTCCCACTGATTTAGAAGACTGATATCCTTACTTACCCCTTGTATGATGGACTTTGCTGTATTATTTTACTTAAATGTCATGTATTTAATTTATTTATTATTGTTTGTACCTTATTTTGATATTATATTACTGTATAATTGTCATGGGACATTCAATCTACACACTTTATTCTCAGGTTTACATACTATATTATATTTATGATAGAGCTTACATCTGGTATTAAACAGGTTATTTTTGTAAAAATGATATATATTTATTTATACAAATTAGTGTATAGTATAAAAAGTAAATACAGACATATAATTTATGTTTAGTTGTGGAAAGGGGGTGGGATTAAATACATTTATACTTCCTCCCACTCCTTTTCCAACATGTAACAGAAATATGTGTTTTGATGTGTTTTTTTTCTTTATGTGGTGGAATGTCCACCTGTATTTGTTTTCTTATCTTCTCTTCTTCTTTTTTTTATACATGTTGAAATAAATAAAAACGAACGAACATACAGTGTCCAATCTACTGTTCCCTTTATCAACCTCGTTTCAATTACAAATGTATTTGTATGGAATGTAGATTTACCATGTTTGTTTTAGAATGAACCTTTGACACAAATAAAAGAATTAAGAAAAAAACCCAAACCTGCTGTGAGAAGCAACACAAAACCACAGTTTCACGGTTAAAGGAGTCTCTTTTTTCTCTTTTTTAAGGGTTTTCCTCGAGGTGACAGTTCCGGTTATAGTATAATAAAGTTATAGTATAATATAGTTTATTATTATAGTATATATTATGTAATAAACCGAGTTCTATGGTGTTTTTTCAATAAAGGATTGCAACAGTTCGCCCTCTAGCGGTTATACAAGGTAACTGCAGTCAGTGTAAAGTTAGAAGGTTTAAATGACAAAACTACTTCCTGTTATTCCTTTCAAAATAAATCCACAATAAACAGTTAAAAAGGCAAAACGAGTGTTTCGAGGAGAAATTGGTGCAAAAACAATCTTCATCTGTCTTCTGTCATTATTTAATGTAATTACAGTCGGTAACTGTAATTAAAAGGAATTACAGACGATAATGTCGTTAAATGGAACAAAACTGTAGTTTCTAGTGTCACCACCAGAGGGCGGTCGTAACACCGTAACACCAGTCATGAAACTGTAGAAAAATAAAGAAAAGCTACAAATGTTTTTTATTTTGTTGTATTTCATTTTATTTGTGTTGTTATTAAAACTGCTGCCTCAGTAAAGTTGTAGATTGTATAACTGTATAAACTTCATACAAAATAGTGTTAAAAGCTATATATTTACTTTATTTTTTTAGTACTTTAAACAAAAACAGCAGACCAAAGTGCAAAACTGCAATAAAAGACAATATTGACATGACACAAGATATGAAACATAAAACAGATCATGAAACCTAAAATAGAAAAGAATCGAGGACCGGACATGTTTAACATACCGGCTGTGATTTAAATTAATTTGGATTATATTTAAAATCTTTAAACTAATAACTGAAACAAAAGCACAAAAAATGTATGAAGTGTTAAGACATTTTCCCACTGATTTAGAAGACTGATATCCTTACTTACCCCTTGTATGAGGGACTTTGCTGTATTATTTTACTTAAATGTCATGTATTTAATTTATTTATTATTGTTTGTACCTTATTTTCATATTATATTACTGTATAATTGTCATGGGACATTCAATCTACACACTTTATTCTCAGGTTTACATACTATATTATATTTATGATAGAGCTTACATCTGGTATTAAACAGGTTATTTTTGTAAAAATGATATATATTTATTTATACAAATTAGTGTATAGTATAAAAAGTAAATACAGACATATAATTTATGTTTAGTTGTGGAAAGGGGGTGGGATTAAATACATTTATACTTCCTCCCACTCCTTTTCCAACATGTAACTGAAATATGTGTTTTGATGTGTTTTTTTTCTTTATGTGGTGGAATGTCCACCTGTATTTGTTTTCTTATCTTTTCTTCTTATTTTTTTATACATGTTGAAATAAATAAAAACGAACGAACATACAGTGTCCAATCTACTGTTCCCTTTATCAACCTCGTTTCAATTACAAATGTATTTGTATGGAATGTAGATTTACCATGTTTGTTTTAGAATGAACCTTTGACACAAATAAAAGAATTAAGAAAAAAACCCAAACCTGCTGTGAGAAGCAACACAAAACCACAGTTTCACGGTTAAAGGAGTCTCTTTTTTCTCTTTTTTAAGGGTTTTCCTCGAGGTGACAGTTCCGGTTATAGTATAATAAAGTTATAGTATAATATAGTTTATTATTATAGTATATATTATGTAATAAACCGAGTTCTATGGTGTTTTTTCAATAAAGGATTGCAACAGTTCGCCCTCTAGCGGTTATACAAGGTAACTGCAGTCAGTGTAAAGTTAGAAGGTTTAAATGACAAAACTACTTCCTGTTATTCCTTTCAAAATAAATCCACAATAAACAGTTAAAAAGGCAAAACGAGTGTTTCGAGGAGAAATTGGTGCAAAAACAATCTTCATCTGTCTTCTGTCATTATTTAATGTAATTACAGTGGGTAACTGTAATTAAAAGGAATTACAGACGATAATGTCGTTAAGTGGAACAAAACTGTAGTTTCTAGTGTCACCACCAGAGGGCGGTCGTAACACCGTAACACCAGTCATGAAACTGTAGAAAAATAAAGAAAAGCTACAAATGTTTTTTATTTTGTTGTATTTCATTTTATTTGTGTTGTTATTAAAACTGCTGCCTCAGTAAAGTTGTAGATTGTATAACTGTATAAACTTCATACAAAATAGTGTTAAAAGCTATATATTTACTTTATTTTTTTAGTACTTTAAACAAAAACAGCAGACCAAAGTGCAAAACTGCAATAAAAGACAATATTGACATGACACAAGATATGAAACATAAAACAGATCATGAAACCTAAAATAGAAAAGAATCGAGGACCGGACATGTTTAACATACCGGCTGTGATTGAAATTAATTTGGATTATATTTAAAATCTTTAAACTAATAACTGAAACAAAAGCACAAAAAATGTATGAAGTGTTAAGACATTTTCCCACTGATTTAGAAGACTGATATCCTTACTTACCCCTTGTATGATGGACTTTGCTGTATTATTTTACTTAAATGTCATGTATTTAATTTATTTATTATTGTTTGTACCTTATTTTGATATTATATTACTGTATAATTGTCATGGGACATTCAATCTACACACTTTATTCTCAGGTTTACATACTATATTATATTTATGATAGAGCTTACATCTGGTATTAAACAGGTTATTTTTGTAAAAATGATATATATTTATTTATACAAATTAGTGTATAGTATAAAAAGTAAATACAGACATATAATTTATGTTTAGTTGTGGAAAGGGGGTGGGATTAAATACATTTATACTTCCTCCCACTCCTTTTCCAACATGTAACTGAAATATGTGTTTTGATGTGTTTTTTTTCTTTATGTGGTGGAATGTCCACCTGTATTTGTTTTCTTATCTTCTCTTCTTCTTTTTTTTATACATGTTGAAATAAATAAAAACGAACGAACATACAGTGTCCAATCTACTGTTCCCTTTATCAACCTCGTTTCAATTACAAATGTATTTGTATGGAATGTAGATTTACCATGTTTGTTTTAGAATGAACCTTTGACACAAATAAAAGAATTAAGAAAAAAACCCAAACCTGCTGCGAGAAGCAACACAAAACCACAGTTTCACGGTTAAAGGAGTCTCTTTTTTCTCTTTTTTAAGGGTTTTCCTCGAGGTGACAGTTCCGGTTATAGTATAATAAAGTTATAGTATAATATAGTTTATTATTATAGTATATATTATGTAATAAACCGAGTTCTATGGTGTTTTTTCAATAAAGGATTGCAACAGTTCGCCCTCTAGCGGTTATACAAGGTAACTGCAGTCAGTGTAAAGTTAGAAGGTTTAAATGACAAAACTACTTCCTGTTATTCCTTTCAAAATAAATCCACAATAAACAGTTAAAAAGGCAAAACGAGTGTTTCGAGGAGAAATTGGTGCAAAAACAATCTTCATCTGTCTTCTGTCATTATTTAATGTAATTACAGTCGGTAACTGTAATTAAAAGGAATTACAGACGATAATGTCGTTAAATGGAACAAAACGGTAGTTTCTAGTGTCACCACCAGAGGGCAGTCGTAACACCGTAACACCAGTCATGAAACTGTAGAAAAATAAAGAAAAGCTACAAATGTTTTTTATTTTGTTGTATTTCATTTTATTTGTGTTGTTATTAAAACTGCTGCCTCAGTAAAGTTGTAGATTGTATAACTGTATAAACTTCATACAAAATAGTGTTAAAAGCTATATATTTACTTTATTTTTTTAGTACTTTAAACAAAAACAGCAGACCAAAGTGCAAAACTGCAATAAAAGACAATATTGACATGACACAAGATATGAAACATAAAACAGATCATGAAACCTAAAATAGAAAAGAATCGAGGACCGGACATGTTTAACATACCGGCTGTGATTTAAATTAATTTGGATTATATTTAAAATCTTTAAACTAATAACTGAAACAAAAGCACAAAAAATGTATGAAGTGTTAAGACATTTTCCCACTGATTTAGAAGACTGATATCCTTACTTACCCCTTGTATGATGGACTTTGCTGTATTATTTTACTTAAATGTCATGTATTTAATTCATTTATTATTGTTTGTACCTTATTTTGATATTATATTACTGTATAATTGTCATGGGACATTCAATCTACACACTTTATTCTCAGGTTTACATACTATATTATATTTATGATAGAGCTTACATCTGGTATTAAACAGGTTATTTTTGTAAAAATGATATATATTTATTTATACAAATTAGTGTATAGTATAAAAAGTAAATACAGACATATAATTTATGTTTAGTTGTGGAAAGGGGGTGGGATTAAATACATTTATACTTCCTCCCACTCCTTTTCCAACATGTAACAGAAATATGTGTTTTGATGTGTTTTTTTTCTTTATGTGGTGGAATGTCCACCTGTATTTGTTTTCTTATCTTCTCTTCTTCTTTTTTTTATACATGTTGAAATAAATAAAAACGAACGAACATACAGTGTCCAATCTACTGTTCCCTTTATCAACCTCGTTTCAATTACAAATGTATTTGTATGGAATGTAGATTTACCATGTTTGTTTTAGAATGAACCTTTGACACAAATAAAAGAATTAAGAAAAAAACCCAAACCTGCTGTGAGAAGCAACACAAAACCACAGTTTCACGGTTAAAGGAGTCTCTTTTTTCTCTTTTTTAAGGGTTTTCCTCGAGGTGACAGTTCCGGTTATAGTATAATAAAGTTATAGTATAATATAGTTTATTTTTATAGTATATATTATGTATTAAACCGAGTTCTATGGTGTTTTTTCAATAAAGGATTGCAACAGTTCGCCCTCTAGCGGTTATACAAGTTAACTGCAGTCTGTGTAAAGTTAGAAGGTTTAAATGACAAAAGTACTTCCTGTTATTCCTTTCAAAATAAATACACAATAAACAGTTAAAAAGGCAAAACCAGTCTGTTTCGAGGAGAAATTAGTGCAAAAACAACCTTCATCTGTCTTCTGTCATTAATTAATGTAATTACAGTCGGTAATTTATGATTAGTTCTGTAATTAACAAAAGTGCAAAACTGCAATAAAAGAAAATATTGACAAGACACAAGATATGAAACATAAAACAGATCATGAAACCTAAAATAGAGAAGAATCGAGGACCGGACATGTTTAACATACCGGCTGTGATTTAAATTAATTTGGATTATATTTAAAATCTTTAAAACTAATAACTGAAACAAAAGCACAAAAAATGTATGAAGTGTTAAGACATTTTCCCACTGATTTAGAAGACTGATATCCTTACTTACCCCTTGTATGATGGACTTTGCTGTATTATTTTACTTAAATGTCATGTATTTAATTTATTTATTATTGTTTGTACCTTATTTTGATATTATATTACTGTATAATTGTCATGGGACATTCAATCTGTGAGCAGCTTCCACCAGGCTAGTGGCGGCTACCACCAGGCCAGCGGCGGCTACCACCAGGCCAGTGGCGGCTACCACCAGGCCAGTGGCGGCTACCACCAGGCCAGCGGCGGCTACAATCCAGCCTGACAGCAGCCATCACCAGCAGCAAGCAGGCTTCCAGTGGCCGACAGCAGGCCTCTCCCAGCAACAAAGTGGCTCCTACCAGCAGCCAGGAAGCTTCCAGCAGCAACTGGTTAAAGAATCATTACCAAGATGGCTACGAAAAGAGACATGGAAGAACTGAAGAGATCGAATGATGAAGTGAGAAAATCCTTGGAGTTCATGGGACATCAAATGGAAGCTATGACAAGTAAGCAAGACATTTTAATGGACATGATAAAAGAGATCAAAGAACTGAAGAAGCAGAATGAAGAGAAAGATGTCAAGATTGCACAATTGGAAAGCAGATGATCAAATATGGAACAATATACTCGGATGAATGATGTCATTGTGACAGGACTGTGGATAAGACCGGGGTCATTTGCTGCTGCATTGAAGTCCGGGGCGGAACAACCAGAGCCCACTGAGCAGGATCTGGACTCAGTGGAGCAGTAGGTGGTTACGTTCCTCCAGAATAAGGGAATCAGTAGAAACAAGGACAACATAGAAGCCTGCCACCCTCTGCCCCAGAGAGACAAAAGCAAGCCAGCAACCATCATCATGAGCTTTGCAAACAGAAAATACAAAAGCAATCTTCTGCAACAGGGTAAGAGGCTCAAGGGAACAAATGTTTACCTCAATGAACATTTAACCAAAAATAATGCTGATATTGCAAGAAAAGCGCGCTACCTACGCAAAGAGAAAAAAATTCAAGCAACATGGACCTCCAATTGTAAAATCTACATAAAGCTAAATGGCACACCTGAACAGGTAAAGTGCTAGTGGTCAGAAGCATGAAAGATTTGGAAAAATATGCAGGAAAATTCTGCTGTTGGTTCAGGTGTGTGGGACTTTGACTTTGTGTTTAGTATTGCTAATTGTTCTTTTGTTCTTTCTGACATCCATCGGCATAGCTGACTTTATACAATATGTCTATTAAACTCCCTGAAAAATAAGGTGAATGAGTTGAGTAACATTATGTTAGAAAATGATCTACACATAGTGGCAATTTCTGAAAGTCATCTGGATGAATCAATGGACAATACTGAAATATGTATACAAGGCTACAATATAATCAGACTGGATAGAAACAGACACGGAGGTGGAGTAGCTTTTTATATACAGGATCATATTCCAACAAAATGAAGAGGTAATCTTAACTATCCAGACGTGGAAGCAATCTGGATTCAGGTTCATTTGCCTCATCTCAAGCCATTACTAATATGTTGCTGTTATACGCCACCGAACTCTGATGCTGTTGATCTTGAAAACATCTGTTCAATGCTTCAGAATGTTTCAGACACAGACAGGAGACTTGAATATAGACTGGCTCTCAAAAAGCTGCCCTATGAAAAGAAAGCTTAATGACATTGCCACTGTATGTAACCTATCTCAAATGGTAAACTTACCAACCAGAATGAATATAAAGAAATCTGGTGTATCATCTTCAACCTGTATTGATCATTTCTTTACGAACTCAACTGATAAATGTTGTGTCAGTTCCTATTGGTTTCAGTGACCATAACATGATAGCCACAGCAAGAAAAGCCAAAGTCCCCAAAATGGGTCCTAAAATTATATATAAAAGAATCTATAAGCATTTCTGTGATAGTACATTTATTGAAGATATGCACAAAATAAAGTGGGACAGTGTATTACAGTTTACTCATACTGAAGATGTTCTACATGAATTTATGAAGTTGTTTTCCTCTGTCTGTGACAAGCATGCACCACTAAAAAAACTTACCTCAGATCTGTCAAAGCACCTCGGCTCGACTCTGACTTGAGAAAATTAATGAAAGAAAGAAATCAATTGAAAAAAAATGCTACAAATTCAGGGTGCTCAGAGGATTGGCTGGTATATCGCTCTTTAAGAAACAAAGTGACCAAATTAAATAAACAGAATAAAAGGCTTTACTATCAATCAAAAATTGAAGAAATGAAACATGACAGTAAAAAAGTTTGGAGTACTCTCAATCAAATCATGGGTAAAGATAAAATGAAAAAATCCACATCTTTCATTGAATCAGGTGATGGTTTCATCACCAAGCCCAAAGAAATTGCAGATCATTTCAATAATTATTTCATAGATAAAGTAAATACAATAAGAAACAGTATGCTGCCTGGAAATAGTCAACTTTCTGAATCAATTATAAAAAAACATATCATGCACGACAAAAGATGTCAATTTAAATTTCTGCCCACTAGCATGTTAGAAATTAAAAAACTTTTGTCTGAATTGAAATGTGACAAACCTTGTGGACATGATCATTTAGATAGCAGACTGTTAAAACTCTCAGCTGAAATTGTAGCTGGACCAATATCCCATATTTTCAACTTGAGTTTGGAAGAGGGTATTTATCCTCAAGTGTGGAAGTTAGCTAAAGTCACTGCTTTACCTAAAAATAGAAAAGAACCATTCACTGGCTCAAACAGTAGGCCGATCAGTATCTTACCTGTTTTGGGGAAACTTATGGAAACAATTGTATTTACACAAATTCAAAATTACTTCTCTATAAATAATATCAATTCTGATTTTCAACATGCGTATAAAACTGGATATTCAACATGCACTGCTCTCACACACCTGACAGATGATTGGCTTAAACAAATTGATGGTAAATTATTGGTGGGAACAGTGTTGTTGGATTTTAGTGCTGCCTTTGATATCATTGACCATGAACTGCTCCTTTCAAAACTAGCTGCTTATGGTTTCCAACCCTCATCTATTAGCTGGATGAAAAGCTACCTATTCAATAGAAGGCAGTGTGTCATGTTTAATGGAACTTTTTCATCTATTAAAACATTACATTGTGGCCTTCCTCAAGGAAGCTGCCTTGGTCCTCTGCTGTACTCGATATTTGTAAATGATATGCCTTATATTTAAAAAAATGCTCACACTGCAATTTATGCAGATGACACAACAATATATGCATCTGCAAAGAATGACACAGATCTGAGCAGTATTGTTCAAAAAGAGTTAACGCAGATTTCTAAATGGGTCACTGAAAATAAACTGAAACTGAATATATACAAAACGAAATGTCTTGTTATTTGCTCAAAACATGCTGGAAAAAAGGAACACAGATTATGTGTGTCCTTGCATGGAGCTGAAATGGAGCAAGTTAAGGAGGCCAGATTACTGGGTGTTACGATTGATGAAACATTGTCTTGGGACACTCACATAACATTGTAGCAAAAATGAGTAGAAGCATCTCAATCATTAGAGGAGTGTCTATTTTGTAACCAATACAATTATTAAACAAGTTATACAATCTCTGGTTTTGTCACATATTGATTACTGCCCAGTAATCTGGTCTAACGCCTCCAAACATGAAATATATAAGATCCAGCTTACCCAAAATAGAGCAGCGAGACTCGCTCTGCATAGCTCGTATAGATGTAGTGTCGAAGAAATGCATAATAAACTATCATGGATGAAAGTCAATGACAGACTAGCATGTAGCCTGATACTGTTTTTAAACAATATTTACACATGTCATACACCAAATTATCTCTTTTCTCAGTTGCTTCTTGCTAGTGATAGCCACAGCTATCATACTAGACATGAGAGGTGATTTCACCTGCCCAAACCTAAAACCCATGCACTAAAAACAACAGTAATGTACAGGGCAGTTACTTACGGGAATAGACTTCCAGAAAATCTTATTTCAACTAGTGGCAGAGTTGAAGCTTCAAGAGGAGACTAAGAAAGGAAGTTCAAAAGAAACCGGTTTTAGATCGTGTTTAATGGTTTTAGCTTATTGATTTAATTGAGTTAGGTGTTATATAAATAAACATATTTTCTTGTTCTTCATTTAATTTCAATTCTTAGTATTTTATTTTGCTGAGGTTTTGTGACGTTTCCGGTTGTTTTCACTATTTTTAAATTTTCTTCTATTGAAATATGTTTCTTTGTTTTTGTTTTTGTATTTGCCTCATTTAGTATGAAATTATTTATCTTTAGTTGGATTTATCTTTAATCTATCTGTTTTTGGTTGTTATTTTTTGTTAGTTTTTTTCACTTAGGAAAATTCCTTTTCTTTTTTTTCATTGTTTTCTGCTTATTATTATCCTTAGTTTTTATTTGTTTTTGTTTTTTTTGTCTTATTTTCTTTTTAGTTGTTGTTCTTTGTACTTGTTATCTACTTTGTTTTATTCTGTTTAACTAACATTTTATATTGTACTGTAAAAGTTTTATAGAAATGTATATTTGTACTGTTGGACCCCAGGAAGAATAGTGGCTGCTGAGGCAGCAACTAATGGGGATCTGAAATAAATAAATAAATACATCTTTTCCATCTTTATTCAAAAATATAAACTGGATTTCTACGTCTCATTGTTATTTTTTCCCATTCCATATTTGTCATTTACAAGATCCTTCCATTTAGAATTAATTAAATTATCATCCTTTAACCAATTTCTTGTCATTTGTTTCATTAATGCTGCTCTTAAAACTAAAAACAAGTGAGTTTCTTTCCTCTTCATTTCTTCTGGTGTTTTTCCAAGTAATAACACCAGTGGATTTTTATCAAAAGAAACACAAAAAATATTCTCCAATTCTCTGACAGAGTTTTCACTAAATTCACTTATAACTAAACACGACCAGAATACATGACTGTGGTGTTTTATCCTGCATTTTCTACAACAATTTGAATTTAGATCACATTTGTACTTACTTTAAATTTGGGGTGTCCTAAAATATCTAATTAAAATCTTCCACGCAAACTCCTTCCAATAATTTGAATTAGTTGTTTCATAAATGTTTTTACACATTTGTTCCCATTCAACAGAAGAAATATTACAAAGAAGTTCATTCTCCCATCTTTGTTCTGTTTTTGATATGTGGAATAAAAGTGAGCTCAGAGTCAAAAATCAGGCCCAATTTGTAAGTGATTTTGAGGGTTTAAATCCTGTAACTTTGGTAAAAGTTTCTCTCTCTGGCCTTCAGGACCGATGAGTAAAACCTCCGTTTGTCCTGGTTGAGCTGTAGGAAGTTTGCTGCCATCCATGACTTCATGTCTAAAATACAGTTCAAAAGGGCATCAATTGATATTATGGATTTCTTCAAATAGGAAAAAATAAAGTTTACAATTAGGGATTCATTAGAAAGTTCTTCTCCAACTGGAAACCATTTATTACTTATTTAGAAAATGTGAGAGTATTTCCAAAGGACTGAGCTGATGTCTTTGTTTTTCTATCCCTAAGAATAGTAACAGAATAATTACTAATACATTGGTAAATAACTCTGGGGTGATATATGACAACATTCACACTCAAGTATTTACTAGTTTAACTTGTGACTATTACTGGAATTGCTAATCATTAATCTAAGAACTAATTATTAATCTCTAGATAACACATTTAGTTTTCATTTTATTTTCTTATTTAAGTTTACATTCATTGTACTACTACTACTACTTTTTTGTTATGTCACTATATATATATATTTTTTTAACTTTTATTATTATTATTATTTTTTTCTATTCCCAACGTGGATGACAACGTGAGTTTGTGTTTTCTTCTGAGTCCTGATGAACTGGACGACATCATGGACTACGTTTACATCAGTCCAAATTCAGGTTATTGCTAAAATTCCGATTCCTGAAACATTGGGAATATTCCGTTTACATGGTAATTAATCATTTATCTGGATCAAACCAGCGACGCACGGAGAACGTGATGACACAATTCCCGTCATTTCTGCTTCTTCTTCCTGGATCCAAATTCAAAACAAATGCTGCTTCAGCAACTTTTAGTAAATTTGTCTATCCCGGTACTTTCTACCGTCTACAAATGCAGAAATGTTCATATCCTTCATTCCATTTATGAAGTGATTAGTCTCCTCCTGGTCTTGGTTTCTCCGTGTTTAGAAGAACTTCCTGGACTCAAAAGAACAGGATTCCTTGTGAACAGATTATGAGCAGAAAACAGATTCCTGTTCCGTTTGATGGGGATATTCCGTTACGTTTACATGACCCAATATTCAGTTTTAAAAGGAGTAACCCAGGGCTCATATTGGGGTTTTTAAAAACCAGAATATGAGCTTATTCTGGTTATTCAAAGGGGTTATTGGTGTTTACATGGCCGTGTAACCGGGTTATTGCTGATATTCAGGTTTTAAAAGGTTATTGATGCTGGAAACACAGTCAGTGCAGGCAGGTGTGAACTCCTCAAAGCTGCTGCTCAGGTTCCCGGCAGGGAAACTTCCACATCTTTTTAGGGCTCTGCTTTCTGCAGAAGGTTCATGAGCGGGCGAGGGAAAGCTGCTTGAACGGGACCTGCTGTAGGACTTTTCCTTCCTCTCACAGGAACCTGTGGTGGAGAGTTTTAGAGGACCAGAGGAAGGCGGAGCGTTGCTCGCTGGGATCGCCTTCATTCTGATAAAAGGCTCACATCCTTCTCCCAGGTTGGAGTCTTCTTCTTCACGCTGTTGTGTCTCTTCACTGCTGCTTTCAGCAGATTTAGGAGCAGGGACAGAAGGAATGTTAGTCTGAGAGCAGGAAGGTGCGGTGGGAGCAGACCAGGGTGTTTTTTACAAATATATTTATTGATTTCAAAGGGTCAGACAATAGTGAATTAAATGACTTTACATCAGTGGTTTTCAAATGTTTTCAGTCAGGCCCCCCTTGGGGAATTTGAAATATTTTAGAGCCCCCACCTAACGGTTCCCACCTAGACTGGTAGAATTAATTGTATATAATTGTACAAACATTACTCTACAAATAATAAGATACAAAACCCAACTATCATTTTATATTGTATTATTAATTGAACATGAACAAAAGTGCTTGTAATAGCAAATGATTCGATGACACTGTGAAATAATTAGAATAATAAAATAATAATAATAATAATAAAAATAATAATAATAATATAACTTTATTTGTATAGCACTTTTCAATACAAATACCAACCAACAATTATGATACTAACAATAATAAGTAGTAATTGAAACTAGACATTCCTCCCTGAGTATACATTTTTTTTAGAACTTATTTTATGAACATATATTAATAGACATGAACTCCTATTTGTACTGCAGGTTGTAAATAATCACATGACTATTCCGTTCCTATTCCACACTCTATCAGTGACTTGTGTGTGCTTGTTTCCCTTGCAGATCTTCTCAAACCAGCTGTTGTCTCTTGATATTCTCCAAATATCTGACTTTCCTTGCCTTTGTTTTGTAAAGATCTTCTGTGAGGTTTATTTTCCCCGTCATTGATCTCCACCTTGTCGCTAGACTCCATCCCAATCCCGCATTGACCCGGCGGGACCCGCTCCCAATGCAGCCGTCTGGTTTCCAGCTCCGCTCCGTCTTCCTCCCCCCCTGCAGTACCTCCACGCCCCACTAGGGGGGCGCACCCCCCCCTGCAGTACCTCCACGTCCCACTAGGGGGGCATTACATCAATATGCACCCTCTTTTAGACGAGGGTGTTTGACGAGGGAAGAGGTGGAGGTTGGTGGAGCCACGTGCTGCACTCTCTGTTTGGTTCCAATTTGGGCTGCAGACAAAAACAGATGAGACTGTTGTTTTATTTGACACTAAACTCACGACATCTGGAAATAATTTTAAAGTTACACCTGAAATCACAACAAGACTGTAAAAATATGAGAGTTTATGGAAACTGACATGTAAAACCATGGTGGCTCTAATGAATGTGAGCAGGTAAATAATGATGAGTGAGGCAGAGGTGCGTGCAGCGTCCCAGCATGCACCTCTGCTCACACTGAACTGGCTGCTCTGTCTGATGCTGAAGCTGCTTCTGGGTCTGGTATCAAACCCGTCCTTCCTGATGAGGAACCTGGGTTTCTTCCTGAAGCTCATGTTCAATCCAGAGCCAACGCTTTAGCTGCCATGGTTGAGGATGCTGGAAACCAGCCTGGAGTTCAACACCTTCCTCCAGAGATCTGATCAAGAATGACTGAATCTCCTCCTGAACAAGATCAGTCAATACTTGGAACATTCAGTCAAGTCTCTCTGTCATTCTGGGAACTGTGGGCACCATTCAACCCCAAACGTCTGGATGAGAGAAGAACTAGCAGAGAACCCAGAACTGGACCAGGAAGACTGTTCTACTTTTCTGAAGCTCTACGAGGCTGCTGGACCACAGAGATCTCAGCTGGTAATGAAACACTTATTGGTCCAGGACGGCTGATGGATGAAAGCCTGGATTCTTCTCAGTCACGGAGCTTTTGGACAGTTTGACGTTAAGGACATTTATTGGAGGAAGTCAGGTCCATTTAATGTTGATGTTCTCCCCTCAGTTCTGTCCCGGTTTGGAGTTCATGTCCCAGTTTTGGTGTTTAGGTTCCTGTTTTATTTTGAAACTCCGTGTCCTCGTGTTTCAGTTTTGTCTTGACTTCCCTTGTTCAGAGACTCACATGAAATGATAAGTTTACATATTTATGCTCATAAACAAGGAGAGTTCTGCAGAGTTCGTAACCTGGATGAACCAATACGACGACTATTCCATCAACTGAACCTATTCATGATGAAATAACTGCACAAATATTTAATTCTTATGAAAAATACAGTCCTGTTTGTATATTATTATATTATCAGTAATTAGATTTTAAAATACTTGATTTCTTCTACTAGACCAGCGGTCGGTAACCCAAAATGTTTTAGATCCATATTTGACCAAAAACACAAAAACTAATATGTCTGGAGCCGCAAAAAATGAAAAGTCTTGTATCAGAATTAGAATGAAGAAACACATGCTGCATGTTTCTATATTAGTTAGAACTGGGGGAGATTTATTTATTCATTATGCACTTTGAGAAAAAAGTGGAAATGACGAGAAAAAAGACGAAATGTCGAAAAAAAGTCGAAATGTTGAGAAAAAACTCTAAATGTCGAGAAAAGTCAAAATTTCGAGAAAAAAAGTCTAAATGTTGAGAAAAGTCAAAATTTCGAGAAAAAAGTCTAAATTTCGAGAAAAAAGTCGAAATTAAAAAGGAAAGGAAAAGGGGAGAAGAAAAGAGAAAAAAAGGAAAAAAAGAAGAAAAAAAAAACAAAGAAAAAAGAAAAATAGAAAAAAATAAAAAAAATAAATAAAAGGTGAAACATTTTTGAAAAAGCTCCAGGAGCCTCTAGGGCGGCGCTAAAGAGCCACATGCAGCTCTAGAGCCGCGGGTTGCCGACCCCTGTACTAGACCAATAATGTGTTAACTTATTATATTATTGGTTCAAAAACTTAATTCCATTCTTGTTTGTTCCTGTTTTTGTTCCGTGTGAAACGGCCACATGGACGAGGTTATTGGTGGATTTTCCATTCTGGGTTCCTTCAGAGTTCAGAGCTGCAGTGGAGCAGCTGTGTGTCTGAACATCTTGGAAGGCCGTCAGCTGGAATACTCCTGTATTTGTGGACACGTGAACACCAGCACAACACTGGTCTACAACACACATCTGGATCCTCTGATCCTGCAGCCTCTCATCATCCTCCTCTCACAGCTTTACTGGGGAAAGCAGCCGCTGAGAAGCTGCAGCTTCACTGGAAACACTGGATCTTTGATAGACACTGGTTTTAGTAGAAAACTGCTGGAAGCAGCAGGACCGACTCCAACCTCCACTGACCTGAGAGTCTGCAGCTGGTAGTGTGGACTCTGCAGCAGAACAGACAGCTGCTCCACATCTGCAGCCTGCAGCAGGTTGTTCCTGCTCAGGTCCAGATGTTTCAGATGGGAGGGGTTGGACTTCAGAGCTGAGACCAGAGAAGAACAGCTGATCCCTGACAGACCACAGAACACCAACCTGAACAAAGACACCAGAGAAGAAGAACCAGAGCAGTCAAATAGTCAGTGTGGATCAGCAGGAGATCAGTCTGATGTCTGCAGGTTAGTGTCAACACAACTTTATCATCACATTCATCTGAACACAAAACTAAAACATGTCTGACCTCAGAGTCTCCAGTCTGCAGTCTGGACTCTCCAGGAAACCACACAGATGTTTCACTCCTGAATCCTTCAGGTTCTTGTTCCTGCTCAGGTCCAGATGTTTCAGGTGGGAGGGGTTGGACTTCAGAGCTGAGACCAGAGAAGAACAGCTGATCTCTGACAACACGCAGCCCTCCAACCTGAATGAAGAAGAAACAGCTGATGACTTCTGTAACTGTGTTGAAATAAATGTTTCAGAAAACATATTTGTGTAAATAAGTTCATAGTTAAACAGCTCTGAAGTTGAAATGTTAATAAGTCCTTGACCATCAATAATGTTTTGGTATTGTTCACTAAGTGATGTTATTAAGGTTAATGTCACTGAAAATGCTGAAATGCTGAAACAAAAGTGCACAGTTTTGAGAATCTGAATCTTTTTTTTGCGTAAGCAAGAATTCCACCAACAAATTCACGTTAAAATCCATGCACTCTTTGTACACGAGGCCCCTGGACTCTCATGACACCGATGCACGGCTTCTGTTCCTGGATTACAGCTCAGCCTTCAATCCCATCAGGCCGCTGAAGCGACCACGAAGCTGGCAGACCTGGAAGTTCCCGCTCCCACCCAGAACTGGACCCTGGACCTTCTCACAGACAGACCACACGTGGTGAGGATGGGAGAGAAGGTCTGCTGAGCTCACAGTGAGCACAGGAACCCCGCAGGGCTGCTGCCTCAGCCCACAACTCTTCTCCCTCTACACACATGACTGAACCTCCAACCAGGACAATAACATCCCCATCAAGGACGGGACGACACCTCCATCCTTGGTCTGATTACAGGGAAGGACGAGTCCTCGCACAGGAACCTGGTCCACAAAACCACTGTCTCTGGGGGAGACAATGATCTGGTTCTGAACCTGGACAGAACTAAAGAATTCATCCTGGACTTCAGGAACCCCCCCCCTCTGCAGCCTCCTCTCCTCAGGGGACTGTGGTTGAGCGGACTGAGAGCTCCAGGTTCCTGGGCCTTCAGATCAGTGAAGCCTCAGCTGGAACAGCACAACACACTGCAGCTCTGGTGGAGAAAGCTCAACCCCCTCACAACGTACAATACAATACTTACAAAAGCACAAGTAAAATGTGCAATAAATCTCTCATCTACCTGGTAAATGTCCTGTATTTAACGGTGATGCAACTCAGGGTCCTCAGCTATACAAGGACATTGTATACGGTGTATATAGTTTTGTATTATATCTACATTGTTGTTATTGCAATATACTTTATGTTGAATGTCGTTATATAGTTATTTATCATTTTGTTATTTATGTGTATTTCTGACTTGCCTGACTTTGGGAGGACGCAAAAGAATTCCAATGTATCGGTACCGTCTGGTGTAAATGCTAATAAACCTCTATTCTATTCTATTCTATTCTATTCTATTCTATTCTATTCTTTTAATATATTCTATTCTATTCTACTATATTCTATTCTATTCTATTCTATTCTATTCTATTCTACTATATTCTATTCTATTCTATTCTATTCTATTCTATTCTATTCCATTCTTTTAATATATTCTATTCTATTCTATTCTATTATTTTAGTAGTTTATTTTATTTTACTTTATAGCACGGTCTGTGTGAATACTGGATTCTGATTGGCTGGCAGGTGGAGGTTAAAAGTGATAACAGACACCTAGAAAACAAGTTTGGTCAAATTGCCTGATAACTTTAATATCATTACTGGATAAACTGCCAGGTGGTAACCACGGCAACGGAGATTCAGGTGGTAACCACGGCAACAGAGATTCAGGTGGTAACCACGGCAACGGAGATTCAGAGAAGAAGAGCCGGCTACCACAGGACGGCCACATGAGGGATTTTCTAATTTATTTTAATTTATTTGGTGAATTTAACAATTTTGATGACTGGGATGCAGAAGAGGAGAGAAAAGAAAATAGCTGAGCGGACTAGAATATCTCCCGTTACCAAGGAAACGGACTAGAATATCTCCCGTTACCAAGGAAACAGACTAGAATATCTCCCGTTACCAAGGAAATGGACTAGAATATCTCCCGTTACCAAGGAAACGGACTAGAATATCTCCCGTTACCAAGGAAACAGACTAGAATATCTCCCGTTACCAAGGAAACGGACTACAATATCTCCCATTACCAAGGAAATGGACTAGAATATCTCCCGTTATCAAGGAAATGGACTAGAATATCTCCCGTTACCAAGGAAATGGACTAGAATATCTCCCGTTACCAAGGAAACGGACTAGAATATCTCCCGTTACCAAGGAAACAGACTAGAATATCTCCCGTTACCAAGGAAATGGACTAGAATATCTCCCGTTACCAAGGAAACGGACTAGAATATCTCCCGTTACCAAGGAAACGGACTAGAATATCTCCCGTTACCAAGGAAACGGACTAAAATATCTCCCGTTACCAAGGAAACGGATTAGAATATCTCCCGTTACCAAGGAAACTGAGTTATGGCTTGTTAAATAACTTCCAACGGCTGGTTGAGAGATTAAACAGTCGCTCAGCCGCTCCGCTGTGGCTTGTTATAAAACTAATGATTTACACTGAAAACACATTAAAGCAGGAATAACTGATTTAATATTTATGTTTTTTGGTAAGTGACCGTGGTATAAGTGGATAATGCTCTTCCAGGTGACATTAACATAAATATATGGACTTCGTGGAGGCAAACCGCCCTGTGTCGTCCATATATTTCTGATAATGTTCACCTCGTCGGGCATTATCCCTTACATATTCTGTTCTATTCTATTTTGGACAGAACTTTTAGAGCCAGTTCCATCTTTGGAGGATGATAAGTGGATAAATGTGGAAACATCTCCAGTGGACTGACCTCAGAGTCTCCAGTCTACAGTTTGGACTCTCCAGTCCACCAGACAGAAGCTTCACTCCTGAATCCTGCAGGCGGTTCTGACTCAGGTCCAGTTCTGTCAGATGGGAGGGGTTGGACTTCAGAGCAGACGCAACAACTTCACAGTGAGTCTTTGAGAGTTCACAACCAACAAATCTGTGATGAGAGAAAACATGATGTCAGTTGTAATAAAGTCTGATTTAAAGCCAGACTGACCCACAGGAGTTACAGGACGGTGCAGGAGATCACAGAACCAGAGTTACTAGAATTAAAGTCACGTACCAACTACAACCATGTCCACATAAAACTATTGTAGGTTTACAACTCTGAGCCGTTTAAACTTGTAAACTTCTTCAATAATCTCAATGAAAATGTCTGATGTGATGAGTTCTCTGTAAAACTGTCTGTAAGTTCACATCAACAAAACTCCCCGGTGGTTCTGATGTTTCATATTTCTCCGTTACACAGATTAATCTCTGAGCAGCAAAAACATCAACTAGATCAAGTGTTTGAAACATGAACCTCTGGTTGACGTGACTTGAGGTGAACCAGAATAAAACAAACACATCCGACTTCAAAAGTTTTCATTTTCAAGATCAAAACCAGATTTGAAGAAGTGAACTGCTAACAGATGGTGTTATTGATCCATCTGGACTCACCGAGCCTTTCTGCAGTTCCTCACAGCTGGAATCAGTCTCAGTCGACCCCTCCATGTTGTCTTGTACTTGTTCAGGTCCAACTCATCCAGAACCTCCTCCGACATCAGCAGCATGTAGGCCAGAGCTGAACACTGGATCAGTGAGAGTCCCTGCTCTGATCTGTTCTCTGACTTCAGGAACTCTTGGATCTGCTGATGAACTGAGAGGTCGTTCATCTCCATCAGACACTGGAAGATGTTGATGTCTCTGTCAGGAGAGAATCTGACAGTGTCCATCGCCTTCAGGTTTTTGATGACTCTCTGGATGGTTTCTGGATCGTTCTCCGTCTGGTTCAGCAGAACTCCTAACAGTCTCTGGTTGGACTCCACAGAAAGACCATGAAGGAAGCGGACAAACAGGTCCAGGTGGCCATTTTTACTGTACAGGGATTTCTCCATGACTCTCTTCAGGAACTCATCCAGAGATGAGTATGTGTATTCTTCTCCCAGGAAGTTCTCCAGCACATCTGTGTTTCTGGTGGAGCAACAGTGGAACACGTAGACTGCAGCCAGGAACTCCTGGATGCTCAGATGAACAAAGCAGTAGACGGGTTTCTGGAAGACCTCACACTCTCTCCTGAAGATCTGGGTACAAACTCCTGAGTACACCGAGGCCTCTGGGACATCAAGACCACACTGCTCCAGGTCTTCTTGGTAGAACATGATGTTTCCTTTCTCCAGATGTTCCAACGCCAGCCTCCCCAGCTTCAGGAGAAGGTCCCTGTCAGCCTCCGTCAGCTCCTGTGGACTCGTCTCATGTCCCTCCTGGTACTTGTTCCTCTTCCTCTTGGTCTGGACCAGCAGGAAGTGGGAGAACATGTCAGTCAGGGTCTTGGGCAGCTCTCCTCTCTGCTCTGTGGTCAACATGTGGTCCAGAACTGTAGCAGTGATCCAGCAGAAGACCGGGAGTTGACACATGATGTGGAGGGTTCTGGATGTCTTCATGTGGGAGACGATGCTGCTGGACCGCTCTTCATCCCTGAACCTCCTCCTGAAGTATTCCTCCTTCTGGCCGTCGGTGAAGCCTCGTAGTTCTGTCACCCTGTCCACGTGTTTGTGAGGGATCTGATTGGCTGCTGCAGGTCTGGAAGTGATCCAGATGAGAGCTGAGGGAAGCAGGTTCCCCTGGATGAGGTTGGTCAGCAGCACGTTGACCCATGAGCTCTGTGTGACGTCAGACACGACCGGACCGTTGTTGAAGTCCAGGGAACGTCTGCTTTCATCCAGGCCGTCAAAGATGAACAACGGTTTCCCGGCAGCCAGCTGCTCTGCTGTGAGCTTCTGGAACGATGGATGGAAAACCTGGATCAGCCTGAGAAGACTGAGCTGCTCATCTCCGATCAGGTGCAGCTCCCTGAACGAGAGCAGAATCACCACGGTGACGTCTTGGTTCTCCGAGCCCTCGGCCCAGTCCAGAGAGAACTTCTGAACCGAGAAGGTTTTCCCAGCGCCAGCGACGCCGTTGGTCAGAACCACTCTGATGGCTCCACGTTGGTCAGGTAAGGCTTTAAAGATGTCCTGGCACCTGATTGGAGCGTCATGGCGGCTCTTCATCCTGGAAGCTGTCTCCAGCTGCCTCACCTCATGTTGGGTATCGACCTCTTCACTCAGTCCCTCTGTGATGAAGAGCTCCGTGTAGATCCTGTTGAGGGGGGTTCTACTTCCTGGTTCATCAGTTCCTTCAGTCACATGTTCACATCTGCTCCTCAGACTGGTCTTGTGTTCATCTAGGACCTCCTGCAGACCAGCATCTGCTGAAAGACAAGAAGAACTCTGAAACTACAGAACAAAAGTCTTTCCAGTTGTCAGAAATGATTCCATCAGCAGACAGAAGTTCAGTCTTACCTGGTACAGTTCTGCTCTGACTGGACGGCTGCTCCTCCGCACCAACTCCTCTCCTCTTCCTCCCTCTGTGAACACATGTCTTCATCACTAAAGTCATTTCTGACTGTTGTAGAAAAACATCCAGATGAGTCAACAGTGTCCAGAAGCTCAGGTGGTCTCAGAGAGTAAAAGTGCGGCTGCTTTTCTGTTTGAATTCAGCCTCCAGACGGGAATAAAACTGATGCTTCTGGAAGAGCACATTCATTTATTTATGTGTATATGTTTTACCTTCATAAGTTTATGTGTATGCCAGTAGTGGAAGAAAGAAAAACACCAGAAAAAACGAGGAAAACCAGTTTGCCCGGGCCAGATATTAGGATCCAGGATCGGTTTCCCTTTTCTTCTTCCACTTATTCTTTAAGTGTTTTTTCATCCGTTAATGCGTCCCGGATCGTAACGTGCTCCCAGGCATGGCAGACATCAACACGTGCGTCTCCATCGTGCCTTCCATGGCTGTTACTTTTCTCCGTCAATAGTGTTACCGTGGCAATGCTAGACGGCAGAAAGTGGAGAAAATGGCAAAGATTCCCTCCTAATTTGCTCAGCCGTACTTTATCGCAGAGGCATCATTCAAACGTTCAAAGACTCTTTAGATATTATTTTTGAGTTTGTACATTCCTCCCCTTTAATCAATAAAGAAGAAACAGCAGATTTTCCTTGTCTTGGTTTTTCCAGCCTCATAAAGGATGGATTTTCCATCTTCTGCCACTTGGACCGTGATCTGACAAAAGCACCTGGGGCTTTGTTAAAGGTATCGTGACATCATTTTTAACATGCTTTTAACACTATTAAAAGTCTTGGCCAACATCCCTTAAATGTGTCTAAAAGAGTGTAACAAGAAAAACTTCACTCTAGTACTCCATTCCTGGCTTTTTATTACAGTGTTTTTTTGCGCCGTGAAAAACGGGTCCTTTTCCCCCTTTCCTGTCAATCATTGCCCCGCTCCTCCTCCAAACCTCCTCCAACCAACCGCTACACACTTCTGCCAGCGTCTCCACACACACGCGCGCACACCAAACCACAAACACCGACACACAGCCCAGACAGGGCGACTACAGCCCGGGGATGAAGTCCAACCGGGACCAGAGGACCGGGACCGCAGCTCCCCGCGAGCAATACACTCACAGCGGCGTCGGAGAGTTAAGCCGGGAGCGACAGGCGAAGCATGCACAGAAAAGCAGCAGGGCGAAGCAGACAGTCCACAGCAAACAATCACAAAAATAAAGGCATGTAAATAAAGTGTCCCCTTATCTTAAGTCCAGTCAGTGGCCGCGGGTCTTCTTAGCAGTTTTCCTCCGGTGATTAGAACAAAAGAGGCTCTAAACAGCTGCGTGTTAAGCCTGATTTATGGTTCCGTGTTAAATCGACGCAGAGCCTACGCCGTAGGGTTCAGCGTAGTGTGCGCGTCGCCGCGTAACCCTACGCCGTAGGCTCTGCGTCGGTGTAACGCGGAACCATAAATCGGCCTTTATGGTGCGCTGGAGAGGAGAGGAGGCAGGGAGCTGGGTGGAGGGGGCGGTGATTTAGCGGGCCCTGACGTCACGGCCCGCCACCAAACCAGGTGCGCCGTTTTTGCATAGTTATGCGGAAAATTCCAGAAAGCACACAATACACTGAATGTTAAAAGTTCGTTGTTTTTTGGGTGTAATTGATGTCAAGACACCCAACAAAACACAAAAAATAAATAATGAATCCATTTATAGTTTTTGTGCAGCGATTTAACATCAAACTGTCCTCCCTCCCTAAAATGTTGAAATAAAACTTGTTTTGATCAAAAACAACAATTCCAGGTTCCGGTGGAATGAGGAGGATGTAGGACGTGTTCCGCCGAGGCTCCGCTGGAATGTGACTTTTTTTACACTTTTATATCACACTTTTTAATTCTTTTTGCCGGTATTTATCCCCAACATTAAAGCTTTTCACTACCTGGCAAACTGAGGGAGAGGCAGATCTGGAGCTCGGCTAACGCCCACGACACGGAGCTCTCCCACCTCCGAGTGAATGTTAGCAAGCTGACGCTAACGCCCACGACACGGAGCTCTCCCACCTCCGAGTGAATGTTAGCAAGCTGACGCTAACGCCCACGACACGGAGCTCTCCGACCTCCGAGTGAATGTTAGCAAGCTGACGCTAACGCCCACGACACGGAGCTCTCCCACCTCCGAGTGAATGTTAGCAAGCTGACGCCACTGTCCACTCCCTGGAGAAAGACACGCCAGGACCTGGATGCCTTGTTTTCTTCCTGTGTTCAGTGAGCTACAACTCTGATGTGACACTGGTTTTGTTTTCTTGTCTAACGTTACTCCTTTCATCCTTGATTTCCCCCAACATGGCTCATGATGACTATTTGATGCTGCTGTACTTCAAGCAAACAACTGTAGCACCATAGGTGTATTATTGTTATAAAACTATTGATTTGTGAGGTGCTGCAATCCTTTTTTTTTTCCTTCTCCCATATTATTGTTCAATAAGATTGTTTTATGTAGTGATTTATTAGTCAGCTTTAGTCACCCAGCTTAGGTATCAGCACATTTATTACAGTGTAATCTGATGGACTTAACTCCATGTCTCAATTCCTTCTCCTAAGTGGTTGTAGTTCACTAGTTGTTCAGCAGAGACTCTTTAGAGCTTTAAGAGGTGTGACCGGTTGTTTGCTAGGGGGGTTCATTGCACACATCCCGTTTGGGGGGATGCTTCTGCTAAAGTTCATGTGGTGGACGGGCGGGTGGGAGGGGAAAGGTGTGCGTGTTTTTATGTGTTTGTTTTTGTATTTTCTCTTTTTGTTTTACATCAGACCAGTTTTTCACTCCCAGTTTTGCTTCAGATCATCATCCTTACATAATACTGCTGTTACCTAGCGATGACCCATCAGTGTAACATCATCCAGCGGGTGTGCCATTAGATTCACTAGTTTCAGCTGCAAAGGACTCAATAACCCCATAAAACCAAGTAAGATACTGCACCATCTTTACCATCTTACCATGTTATTTTCTTGCAAGAGACTCAACTCAAAATCTCAGACGTCTCTAAATAGAGGAGGGGATGGGAGGTCAGACTTATTCCTCATTTCAAGGAAAACCTCGGGGTGCAGCTATCCTGCTCCATAAATCTGTTCCCTTTGTGCACTCCAGTACTATCTCTGACCTGATGGTAGATCTGTTATCGTTGCTGGCCGGATTAATCACACCCGGCTGGTCTTGGCTAATATTTATGCTCCCAATTATGACAATGATGTTTTCTTTAAACGATTGTTTCTAACTCTCCCTGATTTATCGTCACACCACTTAATATCAGGTGGAGACTTTAATTTCTGGCTTGACCCTCATCTGGATCGTTCCTCCACATTACCCACATTAGATCTATAAAATAAAAGGTTTATTCATACAGAAGTAGAACAATGGGAGGTATGAAAGGATCAATTTTAGTTTATAAAGAAATATTAAAACCAGATCACATGTAATTATATGAAAGTTAATTTCTGTTGTTTAATAATCTTATTGATTGTTTTATTTAATCTATATATTTACAACTATCAAAACATCTTTAACTGATTCGTTTTTAACGTCATCAACGAGTCACCATGGTTTGTAGTAATAGTAGTAGAAACACTACAAGGTGACCAAACCTCCTGAAAACCCTGTTTTAGCAGTTTTTAATGTCATGAAGGAGTACTAGTACTATCAGTTAACAGCAGTTTCTTACTCTGTGTCTGAGGGTCCAGGTTCTTTACTGAAGTCTGGAGGAAATTCTTTGGACCGGTCACTCCTCATAGACGGACTGATGGATCCTGGAGACTCTGGTCTCTCCTCCTCTTCCTCCACACAATCATCCATCTTCTGGACTTCAGTCATTCAGAGACATGAACCACAAACACCGACCATCTTTGAATCTGTAGACAGAAACTTCATTAGAACACGACTAAGTCATGAAATCAATGTAACAACTTTCCCTGAAGGACTTTGTCCAAACTGGTGAGGAGGAAGAAAGAGGTTTTACTGATACTGACGATGAGACAGACCTGAAGCTGAGTCTCCTCTAACCTGACGCCAACATTTCTGTCCAGGTGGGATCTGTGAAGCCGAGTCTTCACCTGGAGAAGATATGTTCTGTTTCATTAAACACTCAAAGAAAGACTGATGAAGTCATCCAGGAAACCACTTCTTCACTGATTCTCACTAAAGAGCCCCAACCTGAACGTTACCTGCTCCTGTTCAGTTTTCTACACAAAAACATCCCTTTATTTCTCTGAGATCATAAAACAACAGTTTTCAGGTCGGACTTCAGACTCAGTTAGTTTTTCCAACTACTTTGTTAGCTCAACGCTAACTTCCTTCTTTGTTCGGTAAACAAACCCCTGAAAGACTCGCTGAGAAACAGACTTACAAAGAAATGTAACCCTCGTGAAACAAGTGGTTAGTAAACCTGTATCTGTGATTTAGGGGTGTAATGTCACGCCCGGGTCTCGGGTCGCTTCTTCTTTTCCCGGTTAAGACGTCGACCTGAAAAGCGTCTGAATAAAGTAAAGAACTCCTGGAACTGAGACCCCGTCCACACGTAGCCGGATATCTGCGGATATCTGCTAAACCGGAGATATTTTCCTACGTTTTGACCTGTCATCCACACGAAAACGCAAATAAACGAAGGTTTAAAAAAACTCCGGGCAAAGTGAAGATTTTTGAAAACTCCGTTTATGTAGATGCGTGTAGACACACACAACCGGAGTTTTGCGTTTTTGAACGTCACATTATGCGCCAAAACCACAACAAATCTGCTCTGACGTGCAAGTTTTGTTTACTATAGAACTACAGATGATCCAGCATCTGTTCTCCAAGCTATTTATTAAATAAATGGTCTCTGGTCTTGACCACCGCTTACTGCGTTACACCGACGCAGAGCCTACACCGTAGGGTACGCGGCGATGCGCACCGTACGGTGTAGGGCCCGCAGAGCCGCCGCGGAGCCCGCAGAGCCGCAGAACTTCAGAGGTGCAGCTTCCACGGGAGCCGCAGATGATCTACAGGTTAGAATGCTTATGAATGTGGTCGAAAACGCAGATCTTCGGTTACGTGTGGATGCAAATTTTTTTATAAACGGAGGGGGAAATATTCGTTTTTAAAAATACCCGGCTACGTGTGGACGGGGTCTGAATCGTGTGTGAGAGAAAGCTAACGGAGGAGCCGCATCTGTCTGTGGGCCCTCTCGTTAGGGCCCTCTCCTTGGTGCCCTCTCGTTAGGGCCCTCTCGTTGGTGCCCTCTCCTTGGTGCCCTCTCGTTAGGGCCCTCTCCTTGGTGCCCTCTCCTTGGTGCCCTCTCGTTGGGGCCCTCTCGTTGGGGCCCTCTCGTTGGTGCCCTCTCGTTAGGGCCCTCTCGTTGGTGCCCTCTCGTTGGTGCCCTCTCGTTGGTGCCCTCTCGTTAGGGCCCTCTCGTTGGTGCCCTCTCGTTGGTGCCCTCTCGTTAGGGCCCTCTCGTTAGGGCCCTCTCGTTAGGGCCCTCTCGTTGGTGCCCTCTCGTTGGTGCCCTCTCGTTAGGGCCCTCTCGTTAGGGCCCTCTCGTTAGGGCCCTCTCGTTAGGGCCCTCTCGTTGGGGCCCTCTCGTTGGGAGCTCCCATTGGTTTTTTCTTTATTTTGTAGACCAGGGGCCGGATTCACCAATATGTTCTTAAGAACGATCTTAAGAAATGTCTTAAGATCTAAAATTAAGAAGTTCATAAGAAAGTTCTTAAGTGAAATTCCTCAATATTTTCTTAAGAACCTTCTTAAGAACTGTCATTTCTTACGAATTTCTTATTTTTATTCTTATTTTTCCTACTTAAGAATTTCTTAAAATATGTCATTGCATTGCACGCGCCAACAAACAACATTTATATATATAAATATATTATATATACAGGTAGTTTGGGTCTTAACCGTCAGTCACTCACTAAACATGGAGAAGGAGAAAAAGAGATGCAGGAACTTTTCAAGGTTATGGTGGATGAGATTAATATGCGAAAAAAAATACTATTGGGGAAAATTAATAATAATTCACTACCACGCTAACTAACATGCTAACAAACAGTTAACAGGCTCTTTGTGTAATTAATTACAAAGTATATTCTCAAACTATGACTTACTAGTCTAAACCTGTCTAAAATGTGTTGAAAAAGGTGATAGAGTCTTACCTTTTCACAGAAGACATTTTAAGACAGGTCAATGTTGTCTTAAATTTAAGAAAAAAGTCAAGAACAAATTTGAGCTTTGAACTTTTATTTCAAGAATACCATTTATTTTCAAGTTTTTTCTTAAGAAGAACCTTAAGAAGAAAGTTGAGAAAATACTTAAGAACTTTTTTGGAGAATATGACTTCTTCTCTTTGTTCTTCTTAAGACTGAACTTAAGAAAAAAAATGACACTTAAGAAGATTTTTTTTCTTAAGAATGTTTTGTGAATCCGGCCCCGGGAACTGGATCATTCTGAATCCTTGTGAGCAACATAAGAGACGATCGACTGTGGACGGACACGGTGTGGCCGGCCGTGAGGTTACCGTGGTTACCGTGAGGTTACCGTGGTTACCGCCCTCAGAAGACATCAGGACCATGGACTCATTCCATCTATTCAAGTCCAGATAAGACCAACACAATAAAAGCACCCGGGTCGTGTTAGAAACACCAAGTCAGAGAGAACTCTTCTCTCCTTTCACTTTAAAGGAGACGAGCAGTCGAGAGAGAGAAAAACTCACATCTTTCATCTCTGGAAAAAAGGGACACTTTTATTTCAACTTTGTCTTAGTTTATTTCAGTTTTTTGTTTTCTGAAAGAGCTCTATTTTGTAATCTATGTTATATTTTGTTTATGCAAACACTTGCACTGCCATATAATTGATACTGAGGCAATAAAAGTTGTTACTGTTCAACTTCACGTCCACTCTCTCCTCGTGAGTCAGTTCATTCATTCAAGGCATCATCTTTATTCCAAACCTGGTGAATGTTAGTGTCCTTATTATACTTTTGATCTATAGTTAAGACTAAAGGTGCTACAGAAACTTTGTGTTAAAGTCAAGTCTCAGAGAGAAGAGTCTAAAATTTTGAAGAAGATAGAAACTTAGAGCTTAAAAAAGTCTGTTACTGAAATAAATCAAACTTGTAGAATCTGTAAAAATCTTCTGAACATCAGAATCACACACACACACACACACACACACACACACACACACACACACACACACACACACACACACACACACACACACACACACACACACACACACACACACACACACACACACACACACACACACACACACAGGTTGTGTTGTGGTGTTTCCTCCTGTTTTAATTCAAATATCAACAAAGTAACATCCAGAACTCCCTGCCTTTACACCAGACAGTGATGTCAGAGAGTCATGTGACCCTTAAAGGTGAAGTTAGCTGGATGTCAGAGAGTCATGTGACCCTTAAACGTGAAGTTAGCTGGATGTCAGAGAGTCATGTGACCCTTAAACGTGAAGTTAGCTGGATGTCAGAGAGTCATGTGACCCTTAAACGTGAAGTTAGCTGGATGTCAGAGAGTCATGTGACCCTTAAACGTGAAGTTAGCTGGATGTCAGAGTCATGTGACCCTTAAACGTGAAGTTAGCTGGATGTCAGAGAGTCATGTGACCCTTAAACGTGAAGTTAGCTGGATGTCAGAGAGGCATCGCAGGTCCTTCCTCCCCGCTGCATCAGACTGAACAACCAGGCTGATCTCAGTAGCTAACGGACAAGAAATAACATGTGCAATAACAACATGTGCAATATCTGTCTGTTACCTACACTCATCCTACCTGCTTTTTTTCCCTTCGCACTACATTTGTTTCCATCGCAATGTATATACTGTCTATATCCTGTAATTATATATATATTTTTTACTTTTTACTTTTTAACCCCCTTCCCTGCATGAGTGTGTTAAGTTACTGCTGCTGACATGTGAGGGAGTAATAAAGGATTATCTAATCTTATCTTAACTGCTTCCAAAGTCTCTTTTCCTGTGTTTGATTAAACCTGATACAGGAACGTCTGAACACATTTATCTGACCCCAAACTATTTACTTCTTTTTTTTAATACTTTTATCCTGTTTTTTCTCCATTTTATCCCCCGTGCTCCTAGCTGAGTCAGTGCTGGGCGTTGCTCCCTCTCCCACCCCCAGGAGTTCCTGCTCTGAGCTCAGGTCTCCTCCTGACTTGAGGATGAGCAGCTTCTTTCCACCAGACAGGGTGGGGTTTTCTCCGGCCGGACGTAGCGGTGGAAGGATCACGTTATTCCGGACAGATCACCCCATGTGTTTCCCCGGCTGGCCAGAGGGGGCAGTAGAACCAGGACTGGCCAGAGGGGGCAGTAGAACCAGAGGGGGCAGTAGAACCAGGACTGGCCAGAGGGGGCAGTAGAACCAGGACTGGCCAGAGGGGGCAGTAGAACCAGAGGGGGCAGTAGAACCAGAGGGGGCAGTAGAACCAGAGGGGGCAGTAGAACCAGAGGGGGCAGTAGAACCAGAGGGGGCAGTAGAACCAGAGGGGGCAGTAGAACCAGGACTGCTGCATGTTTTTGTGAGGGAAACTCACATTAGCTATCAAGGGAACACGGGGAGAACATGCAAACTCCACACAGAAAGACCCAGGGCTTAAAGTTAAAACAATTCCTGAGCCTGAACTTTTTTCCGGGAGCGGGGGAACATGCGCTCGGCAATTTGGCAAGCAACAAAAATGACATCATTTGAATATTATTTTCCTTTTCAGTATGGATGCTTTTGATATCAAGTTTCGCTAGTTGTCATTGTGTTTGAAAGGGTATAAGATGACCTACAATCTAAAATATGAATATTTTAAAGGTCATAATGTTATATGGGCAGGTGAAACTCAGGCAGGCTAATTAATTGGTGGAATTATTGATTAGCAACCATTTCATTCAGTAAAGGACAATATTTATATATATATATATATATATATATATATATATATATATATATATATATATATATATATATATACATTATTTTTTTATTTTCAAAACACCTAGAGTGCAACAGCTGAACAATAAAAGAGAGGAAAGAACGTGGCTGGCCCTGAGGAGGAGGTTGCTGGTTCTCCCTCCTAACTGGTGTCTCCAGTCCAGTTCTCTTTCCCTTCATAACGACACAATTGTCCAGTAGAAACTTGTGACTTGTTTCTTCTCAAGCTCATAAGACTGCAGGATCTTCTAGTTCCAGCAGAAGTGCTGAAGCATCGGCAAGATTCACTTTTCTGCTTGCCAGATGTTGAGTTGTTACTCTGGCCGTATCATTATCAAAAAAGTGAACAAGTACTTTCATAATTTTGTCCTGCTTTGGCCGGTGCTTCATCAATGTTTAATGAAAACTCTCTTTTTGAGCTTCTCTGACAGACGTTTTTTAAACTCTGGTTCTGTGTCCACACCTGTCAAGTCTCCCGTTTTGGCTGGAAACTACCGTATTTTACCCTCTTTCCCACCGTCCTCCCGTATTAGTATTTTCCCGTAATTTACCGTTTTATAATATAATGATTTTTAAAAAGGGTTATTGTGCCTATTGCGCCTCTCGCAAGGTTAGTGGCAACAAAGGGAACAAACTCGGAACAACAAATCAGATGGATGGATGTAACGAGAGAGAAGACTTTTCTGCCAGAAAAGCGAAGACTGTCTTGTAAATATATCTAAAAATGGGAGCCAGAGACACACATGAGTGACAATGACAAATTAAAAGAAAATGTTTTACTTGAGGACAATCAATTTGTATATAAACTGAAAATATTTAAAATAAATAAATGTGCTTTAATTCCCCTTTGTTTTCATTTAGGCTCTATTATAGGAATTGCATACAGAGGAATGTCCACAGCATTTCAGTGTCAACAAAGGAACATAAAGAGCACATAATTGTAGTTTGTAAGTGATTGACAGGTAGATATTTTAAATATCTTGTAAACCTGTCTGTAAAATGTAATACTGGACCTCGGTTGAGCTGGTTGGACAGCGGGTAGTGGAAAATTTGCCTTATTTTTTCAATCCAAAACTTGACAGGTATGTGCCATGAGTGTTCATATAACTGGCATGATGATTAGAAATGGTCAGGCTCCTCAAAGCTTTTTATCAACCGCTATCTTTCTACATAGATTTACAAGCGGTTGAGCAATAGAGAAGGATTCATCATGTTCAGCAATGTCAGCCGTGGCTGCGCTGAAGAGACAGCAGCTCTATTACGGCTGATTTATGGTTCCACGTTACACCAACGCAGAGCCGACGGCGTAGGGAACGCGGCGACGCGCACCGTACGCCGTACCGTACGGTTTACGCTCTGCGTGGATTTAACGCGGAACCATACTGTAATTTAACCTTTAGCGGGATCTCCTTCGTGGCAAGGTACAACTTTTACCGGCGTAGGCCTACGGTAGGTTTTTAGAGCAGAGCTAAAGCACCTGCTCCCTTCTGGCCCCAGCTACCCAAACAGCTGCCGTCTCCGCCTGTTTCTTCCATCCACGCCCAGCCCCATTTCATTTTCAGTTTTTTATCGGCCAAATCATCCTCTACAGACTTCATGAATGTTTTCTTCATCTTGAAGTCGGTGATACACAAGTGTTCATGTTCCTGAGGGCTAAAGCCACCGCTCTGGGCCCTGCTGCCGTCAAAGACCCGCCCAGCTCTACTTCTGATTGGCTAGTGTTGGTTTGGTTGAGCTAGAGCTGCTTTCCTCTCATTCCATTGGTAGACGAACTCAGTTGACTCAAACTGACAGCCTATCAACACATCTTTATCTGTAAACTGTTAGTTATTCATCTTTTCATTTTTTTTTTTTTAAATCAGTCAAACTTCGCACGCCGAGAAAAAAAAACCCCAAAAAAAACTCCATACGCCGGAGATCCGGCACGGTGCCGTAATACTTTAAGCCCTGAAGACGTTTCACCAACCCCACCCAGGGTGAGGGTTGAGGGTTGAGGGTTCAACCCCACCCAGGGAGCTGGAGTCATGGGCAAATGTGTTTGAGAGTCTCCCAGGCTTCACTGATTCTCTTGCGTGCTTGCTGATTGGGTAACGTACTGCGTCACGCATCGCGTCACTTCCTGGTGTTGCGGTCCGTTGCTGCTGCACGGCGTGCGGGCACAGATCTCTCCCGACTTTTTTGTCTTAAACTTAGACTGTTTTCTGGTAAAATAGCACTATATCTGGTACATTACTGTCTTTATTTCAACACTCGCTCATTTTCTCTTCCGTAACTTTCACTGTCACCAATCACCAATACATTTTCTGTCCGTTAGCCTCCGTTAGCATCTTAGCATGGGCTCTCCGTCTCCCACCGTTTCACCTCTTTGCTGCTCAGTGTGTGAAATGTTTAGTTATTCCTCTGCCTCCTTTAGTGAAGACGGTAAGTGCTTAAAATGTAGTTTATTTACAGGGCTGGAGGCGAGGCTCAGTCAGTTAGAGGTCCGGTTCTGCCAATTTGACCATAGTCCGATAGCCTCCTCAGCTAACCAGGCTAAGCTAGCGGCGGACCGGCCCATAGCAGCTGAGGCTAGCCGCTCCCCTGCAGCTCCCGAGCAGCCGGCCAGTCAGGACCGGTGGGTGACGGTTCGGGGGAAGCGTAGTAAAGGGCTCACGGAACACCACCACCCGCTTCACGTGTCTAACCGATTTTCCCCACTCAGCGACACACCCGTTGAGAAGCCGACCCTGGTGATTGGCGACTCCATAGTCAGACATGTGAAGCCGACTCCAGAGACCATAGTTAGGTGTATCCCGGGGGCCAGAGCGGGCGACATAGAAGCAAATTTGAAGCTACTGGCAAAGGGTAATCGTAAATATGGTAAAGTTATCATCCATGTCGGAGCTAACGACTCCCGTCTTCGCCAGTCGGAAGTAACCAGAATGAATATTGTCTCGGTGTGTAACTTCGCTAAATCCATGTCGGACTCCGTAGGTTTCTCTGGCCCCCTCCCCAATTTGACCAGTGATGACATGTTTAGTCGCATGCTCTCGCTCCGTCGCTGGTTGTATCGGTGGTGTTCAGAAAACGACGTGGCCTTTATTGACAATTGGGAAACGTTCTGGGGAAAGCCCGGTCTGATTAGAAGAGACGGCATTCATCCCACCCGGGATGGTGCTGCTCTTGTCTCTAGTAATTTGGCCTGTTTCATTAGACCCTCTCCCTGACATCGCAGGGTCCAGGCCAGGATGCAGAGCTGTAGTTTAACACACTTCTCTGCTGCTTCTCGAGGACCAACGCCTGCCAACAAAACTATAAGATTACATGATGTAACTGGTAACTCTAACCAGGTGCCTAGCAAAATAGAAGTAGTTGCAGTTCCCCGCCCTCCACTAGTTCACCAGGTGCGGCGTTATAGAGGCGTTAACCAAAATAATCTTGTAAAAATTAAAACCAATGCACATTTGGTACCAATAAGAGACCGAAAAATTAGATGCAGACTACTAAATATACGATCATTAAGCTCCAAGTCTCTGTTAGTAAACGATATAATCACAGAGAGCAGGAGTGATGTTTTCTGCTTAACAGAAACATGGTTACAGGATGAAGAGTATGTTAGTTTGAATGAATCAACTCCGCCCGGCTACTTTAATCATCACATTCCTAGAAACACGGGCCGGGGCGGAGGAGTCGCAGCAATTTATAACTCCAGCAGGGATTAAAGCAAAAAAAATATTTTTGACTGAAAAAAAATTTTCACGCCAGTTCATATGCGGTCGCTTCCCAAAGGTTTCAAGTAAAAAAGTTAAATGCTGTATTAGCCCTTCTGTTTTCTAATACAGCATTTAAGGTGTAATAAGACTTTTAACCAACACTATTTAAATACTCGAGACCAATAGCATTTTATAGGAGGAAGGTGTTTTTGAGCAGTTTTATTATTGTTAGTTTGCTTCTTTTTTTTTGTCCACATCAATTGGTCATTAAAGCCTTAGGCCTGTTCTCCTAGATCTGAGTCGACCTGGTAAACTGCACTTCTTCATCCAGTTGACCAGCTGCTCTGATGTCACTGCACTTGGCAAGGCTCTGGCCAAGGTGATGAAAGCATCCTGGACTGTTTCATGGACAATCAATGATGGTGTTAGTGCAGACAAAGAGATGATGTTATTGTTGAGAGGAAGGTTTTTCTAAATCACATGGCGTCAACACCCCCGTGGGCCTTCGCAATGCTTTGTTTTAATTAAACAGTGGGATTCCCCTGGTCCGCACCAGTTCTAAGTCAGCTGCTAGGCGCCAGCCGAGGTGACAAGGCTTGCCACCCGTCCCTGGATATGCGGAAATGTTACGTAATTGCGAATTAAAAGTTGCGTTCCCTATTGAAACAATACGGACATATATTATGCTCTTATTTATTGATGTCAAAATCTACAGGTGAAGGTCGGAAAAGTTGAATATATCACAAAACTTCATTCGTAGTAAATTCAACTAAAGGTGAAACAAATATATTATTTCCCACTACATTTAAAGTAAGATACTTCAAGCCTTTATTTGTTATAATTTTGGTGATTATGGCTCAGTTTATGAAAACCCCAAATAAAAAATCTCAAAAAATGTGAATATTTTATGAAATCAATAAAGAATTCAACCATCAAAATTATAACAAATAAAGGTTTAACATGTGTTGCTTTGTATGTATTGAGACTATGTAATATATTAGTTTCACCTTTTACATTTAAATAAATTTACACCATATTCTAATTTTCCAACCTTCACCTGTAGCTATATTCTACATCTGGGCTGATGTGAAAAAGCATAGCATAGGAGACTATTTCAGTTAGTTGTCTGTCTGTACAGTCGTGCAAGTTCAATGCTATTAAAGCACTTTAAACTTTAAATCAAAGCATTTAGTTTTTTCATATAAAATAAATACATTTCTATGCAGTTTAGACGTTTTGGGGATGTTGCCTTTTTTGGCGCCTGCGCTGCTGAAATCAGGCGTTCCTTATTTTTATTTCTGAAAGGTGGCAACCCGCGTTAACGGGTCCCCGACGGGCGCCGCAGCTGGGGAGATCCGCGAGAAGGGCCCGGCGCCGCCGACCGCCGTTCCCGATCCCCCCCGCCTTCCACGCGGCGCAGGACACCGCCCCGCAGAAAGACCCCCGCCCGACGACGCGCGAACGCCGTTGGACAGAGGCCCCCCCGCGAGGCGGGCCGGACGACCGCGCCTCCGGCGGCGGGGAGAGGAGGGCGACGGGGCGACTGCTCCCCCAGCCGCGGCTCGAGCCCAGCCCCGCTTCGCACCCCAGCCCGACCGACCCAGCCTATCCCGAAGTTACCGCCTCCTCTGCTCTGATTGGCTAATCCAAGGCACCGGCAGTTTTATTGGTTTACAACAGCGTCAGTTTAATGCCTAACATGATTTCATTGGATAGTCTAAAACTATACCACAACAAAACTCACATGCAAAGTTTTTTTTTTTTTCCCCCATTTTCCAATTGACGGAAATCCGTCCAGAGACGGAGAACTTTAATCCCTGAACTCCAGTCTCCAAACAAAAATTGAACCTAAGTGCAATCATAATACGTTTGAAAGCCTCACGCTTAGTCTGAAATTTCCGAGCTGGAAATCAGAGAAGCCAGTTGTGTTAGTGGTAGTGTATCGGCCCCCTGCTGGCGCTTATCTAGAGTTTTTGTCTGAATTTTCAGATTTCCTTTCTGGATTATTGATCAGTACAGATAAATTCATCATAGTGGGTGATTTTAATATTCATATGGATGTTGAAAGCGATAATCTTAAATTAGCTTTCAATTCTCTTCTAGAATCAATGGGTATCTCACAAAAAGTGGACGGGCCGACGCATTGTTTTGGTCATACTCTCGATCTCGTTCTCACCTACGGTGTTGAAACTGATGGTCTGTTGGTGTCACCTGTTAACTCCCTTTTATCCGACCATTATTTAATAACGTTGGAATTGAATGTTGTTGATGTTGAAGTGCAGGGCAGGAGGTATTATTTTAGCAGATGTTTGTCTGATGAAGCTATTGCTAAATTTAAGGAGACCGTTGCTCGTCTTGCGACAGTGGAAAATAGTGAAGCCTCTACTGAAGCAATAGAGGCCAGTGACCTGGGTTCTACCTCTGATGTTGATTTTCTTGTTAGTAACACTGCTGATCTGTTGCACTCAGCTTTAGATGAAGTTGCTCCTTTGAAAAGGAGGGTTTCTAGCCACAGGAGCTTAACTCCCTGGTACAATTCAGATATTCGCATGTTGAAACAAAGCGTGCGTAAAATGGAAAGGAAGTGGTACTCTTGTAGGTCTGTAGACTCTTATCGTGAATGGAAAGATATTCTAATAGTATATAAAAAAGCCATTCGCAAAGCAAGAACAGCTTATTATTCAACGTTGATAGAGGATAACAAAAGTAACCCACGTTTTCTGTTCAGCACTGTAGCCAGGCTGACAAAGAGTCACAGCTCTGTGGAGCCGTGTATTCCTGCAGCTCTCAGTAGTGAGGACTTTATGAGCTTCTTTAACAGTAAAATCACGAGAATTAGAGAAGAAATCAACCAGCCGGTTGTGGGCGTTTCTTCAGCTTTAGCGACTTCCCTAGGCTCTGACTTGTCTCTAGACTGTTTTGATCCTATAGACCTCCCTGAGCTGACCTCACTCGTTAATAGAGCTAAGTCTACCACATGTATGTTAGACCCCATCCCGACTCGACTATTCAAACATATTTTTTCTCTTATTGGTGTGACAATACTGGACCAAATCAACCTATCCCTAAGCTTAGGATATGTACCACAGGTTTTCAAAGTGGCAGTAATTAAACCTTTACTTAAAAAACCTTCCCTTGACCCAGACACCTTAGCTAATTATAGGCCAATTTCTAACCTTCCATTTGTATCTAAAATTCTGGAAAAGGCAGTTTCAAGCCAGTTATGTGACTATTTGTATAGAAATGATCTGTTTGAAGTCTTTCAGTCAGGGTTCAGAATGCATCATAGCACAGAGACAGCACTGGTTCGAGTTATGAATGACCTTCTTATGGCCTCAGATAAGGGATTAGTGTCCATATTGGTTTTACTGGACCTCAGTGCTGCTTTTGACACTGTTGATCATGGCATTTTACTGCACAGGTTAGAGCATGTTGTTGGGATTAAAGGGACAGCTCTACGTTGGTTTAAATCATATCTATCTGACAGGTTCCAGTTTGTTCATGTACATGAGGTTTCTTCAGAACAGTCGAGGGTCTGTTATGGTGTTCCGCAGGGTTCAGTGCTAGGGCCAGTCTTGTTCAGTTTATACATGCAGCCGTTGGGAAGTATAATCCAGAATCACGGCATACACTTTCATTGTTATGCTGATGATACGCAGCTCTACTTGTCTATGAAGCCGGATGAAACAGAACCGTTAGTTAAACTTCAGGCATGTCTTAGGGACATCAAGGACTGGATGTCCAGAAATTTCTTGCTTCTAAATTCAGATAAAACAGAGGTTATCATTCTTGGTCCAGAGCATCTTAGGAAGGGATTAGATGGTGTTGCGATGGCTTCCAGTGCAACTGTGAGAAACCTTGGTGTTGTTTTCGATCAGGATTTGTCGTTTAAACCATATGTTAATCAGGTTTGTAAAATAGCGTTTTTCCATCTCCGTAATATTGCAAAAATTAGGAAAATCCTCTCGCAGAGGGATGCAGAGAAACTAGTTCATGCGTTTGTATCTTCTAGACTGGATTACTGTAATGTGTTGTTAGCAGGATGTCCAAGTAATTTGCTGAATAGGCTCCAGCTGATCCAAAATGCAGCAGCACGAGTACTGACAGGAATTAGCAGGAGAGACCACGTCTCTCCAGTGTTAGCGTCGCTCCATTGGCTACCTGTAAAATTCAGAATTCAATTTAAAATTTTATTACTTGCATATAAAGCCCAAAACGGCTTAGCTCCGCAGTATTTACAAGATTTGATAGTGCCTTATGTTCCTGGCCGAGCTCTCCGCTCCCAGGGTGCAGGTTTACTCGTAGTTCCTAGAGTATCTAAATGTAGATTTGGAGGGCGGGCGTTCTGCTATCAGGCACCATTACTTTGGAACCAACTTCCAATCTGGGTTAAGGAGGCTGACACCACCTCCACCTTTAAAACTAAACTTAAAACCTTTCTGTTTAGTAAAGCTTATAGTTAGTGTTAAGTAAACCTCTAGCTGGTGTTGGTAAATCTCTAGGTAGTGTAAACTTTAGTGTGTTAGAGTCAGTAGTCATTGTCGCAGCTATAGAACAAAACTATAATAGTCAGGCAGGCAGGCAGGCAGGCAGGCAGGCAGGCAGGCAGGCAGGCAGGCAGGCAGGCAGGCAGGCAGGCAGGCAGGCAGGCAGGCAGGCAGGCAGGCAGGCAGGCAGGCAGGCAGGCAGGCAGGCAGGCAGGCAGGCAGGCAGGCAGGCAGGCAGGCAGGCAGGCACACACAGAGGTTGTGTTGTGGTGTTTCCTCCTGTTTTAATTCAAATATCAACAAACTAACATCCATAACTCCCTGTCTTTACACCAGACAGTGATGTCAGAAAGTCATGTGACCCTTAAACCTGAAGTTAGCTGGATGTCAGAGAGTCATGTGACCCTTAAACGTGAAGTTAGCTGGATGTCAGAGAGTCATGTGACACTTAAACGTGAAGTTAGCTGGATGTCAGAGAGTCATGTGACCCTTAAACGTGAAGTTAGCTGGATGTCAGAGAGGCATCGCAGGTCCTTCCTCCCCGCTGCACCAGACTGAACAACCACAGTGTTTCCTCTACATTCATTTAGCAGTGGCGGCCCGCCACTTCTAAATCATAGCCACGCCTGAAACATTTTTTTTATTATAATTTTTAATTTTTTTTTTGTCGCAAATGCACCATCGCCGCCTGTGTGATGATGAGCGCAACGGCGAGGGGAGGGGAGGGAGGGAGTGGGGTGTTTGGGGGATCCTATTGGAGTTAATTACTCGCGAGAGCGCGGCCTTGAAAGTGACATCACGTCAGGCACCAGGTCAGAGCTGGGTCGGAGTCAGAGTCAGAGTCGTCGTAATAAAAAAAAAAGGAGAAGTCGCCGTAAGAAGTAAGGCAGTGAATTACCGGAGAAAAGGTAGACTTATTAGCCAACTCAGTGACGCTAATGTGGGTAAACGAATTGATAACATTAAGCTAATATCTACAGGTCACGATGTATTAACTGCTGACTGCATTTTCAGATGAGCTTGTTCGGATATTTCTCAAAGAAGAGAAAGACAACAGATGATGAAGATGCTAGTCAGGTAGCCTATCATAAGCCTTTTACTGAATTGTAAATGATGATGGTTAGGTAAAAATAGAATTTTAATGTTCACACTTGTAATAAGATGTGATGTTAGTGTAAACTATCTAACGCCGTTAGCGTTACGTTACCCACACTTTTAATGTTATCTTATTAGACAAGTAACATTAGACAGGGAGGAGTTGAGACACAAAGTGGAGGATAGCAGAGCACAGCTGCGGGAGAGCTAGGTGCAGGTGCAGGAGAGCCGCGTGAAGGTGCAGGAGTGTCGCGTGAAGGTGCAGGAGTGTCGCGTGAAGGTGCAGGAGTGTCGTGTGAAGGTGCAGGAGTGTCGCGTGAAGGTGCAGGAGTGTCGCGTGAAGGTGCAGGAGTGTCGCGTGAAGGTGCAGGAGTGTCGCATGAAGGTGCAGGAGTGTCGCATGAAGGTGCAGGAGAGCCGCGTGAAGGTGCAGGAGTGTCGCGTGAAGGTGCAGGAGTGTCGCATGAAGGTGCAGGAGTGTCGCGTGAAGGTGCAGGAGTGTCGCGTGAAGGTGCAGGAGAGCCACGTGAAGGTGCAGGAGAGCCGCGTGAAGGTGCACCGGAGAGTGCCGGAGCACCACAGAGTGTGAGGTCTCACGCCTTACTGGCACAAGGTGAATTAATAGGAAGTCATTTAAATTGATGGATCAGATCATCTTAAGTACAACCTGCTTTGTCTTGCAATAACATATTTGTACGTCCTTTGTATAGGTTCCTCTGTTGTGGCTGCCTTTGATCCAGTCATTGTATTGGAGCATGAGGCAATCATGGGGGGGTTTAAATGCCTCTACTATTTAACAAAATGAGAGCAAGCACATCACACAAATTATCCAGCTCTTCTTGAGCTAGCTGAGTTGCTAGGATGTGACTATTTTAAAACGCTGAAGGTAAATTATTATCATGCTACTACTGTGTATTGTTTATATTTGCATATCATCACTGCAAGTCAGCTTGCCTCAATCTCAAAACTATATTTAATATAATTTACTTTCAGATTGGAAAAACTACCAACTACCGGTCTCATATAATAATAGATGAGATGTTGGAGATCTTAGCTGCAGTGGCGGAGGAGCCAATCCTCAAAGACATCCAGTCCTCTGTGGCTATCGGGCTGGAAGTGGATGAGAGCACAGATGTCTCTGTGAAGAGGCAGCTAGATCTGCATGTCAGGTATTATTAAGTTGAGAGGACAATAATCAATGACTGAATCAGTAATACAGATATGTTGAAGATGTCTTTTTAAAAATGTTTTTTCAGATATATGAACGCAGAAGGCCAACTGTACAGCCAGTTCCTTGACCTGGTGCAGGTTACTGATGGGAAGGCAGACAGCATTGTAGCAGCCATAAAGGAGGTGCTGGACAACAGAAAAGTTCCAACCGAAAAACTTTATGGATTAGGAACAGATGGAGCTGCTGTAATGACTGGTATGAACTCACTTGCAAGCAGATTCTTTTTACCGTATGTTTTACAGTATAACTGGTGAGCATGAGGTTAGAGAGAACATGAATTTGTTACTTGTTTTGATATATTTTTTTCTTTTCTTGTAACAGGAAGGTTGCATGGTGTAGCAAAGCAGTTGCAGGATTCCTTTCCCTGGTTGCTGCCAGTTGCCTGTGCTGCCCATCGCCTTGCCCTGGCATGTAGAGATGCCTCATCTGAGGTTCCATACATGGCTACCTTCAGGGACCACCTGCAGCAGCTCCACCTGTACTTCCGTAACAGCGCCAACAGAACTGCTGTTCTGAAAGCCGCAGCGGAGTCCTTGGGCCTTAAGGACTTAAAAGTAACGGTGAGATCATAGAAACACATACTTTTAACACTGGGCATTATTGTGCAAAGTGCAAAGTATGCAAAGTATGTAATATTTTTTAGCAAGTGAAGGACACATGCTGGCTGTCACAGCACCTGGCAGTCAGCACTCTGCAAAGAAACCTCAGTGCGGTACTGGGTGCCTTGGCGGAGGAGACAGAGATCAACAAGTGTCCACAGGCCAAGGACGGAAAGTTTTCAGACCCCCCCCCCCCCGTGGTTTAAATTTAGTCATTTCAACCATCAGGGGGAAGGATAGGTTGCAAGTTTGGATTACAAGGTACAGTTAAGACCCATTGGCTTAGCAGTTAGTTATTTAGCAACGTGTAAGTACCTTTAGTGTAGAACATTTTAACTTTCTTACTCTTATGTTTAAAATATCCCTGATGGTCAATAACAAGTGAAGCCTCATTAAACTGAGCTGCAAGGGGAAGAAAAACAAGCACAAAAATACTGTAACGACCCCCCCACTCCCCCCTACTCCCTCACGGTGTTACCAACTTTAACATTAGTCACATTTAAACACACATCCATTTCCATAGGTGTTGTGATTGTAGTTGTTATACAACCTTTAAAAAAGAACAAGCAGTACACTTACACTTAGCTCCCAGGCTAACTAAGCTGGCTACCACCAAACTGCCCCTTTAACTCTCATTTAACTGCCCTGATTCCCCCTGATACACACCGGTGACAGCTACAAGGCTGTCCCGTCGTGGGGGGGGTGAATGAATGAGGGGGTGAATAAACAGGAATATCCCTCTCTATCGTGGCGGAGCTGGCGCCGAGCCTGAAGCTGCTGTCACGCAACCACTGACATTGCTGAATAATCTCTCGAATATAACCCAGCTGGAGCTTGAAAACAACATTTTAAAAAGATATTTAAAAAAATAAAATAAAAACATACAACAAATACCAGTTTGGGGTCGAGAAACAGCCGAAACCGGCGACGGTGGGAACATTTTTCGCGGCAGATGCGCGTGTAAGCCTGATTTATGGTTCCGCGTTAAATCGACGGCGTAGGGTACGCGGCGACGCGCACCGCGTACCCTACGCCGTAGGCTATTAGGTGTCAGGTTACGTGCATCTAAAACTAGAGGAGAACTTTACTGTGTGTGCACAGCCAACAGCTGATTGACTGCAGTGGGCGCCGTTCGTCAAGTCACCGCGGCGCTACAGACACCCCGGTGTTCATATTTTTTGTCGGATTTGCGCTGATCTCATAAAAAATATCAAAAATTTCCCATACCTACCGCTTTGTTGCTGCACTTTATCTCCAGGCTGATGTGTTGCCACATCTTGCTCGTCTGTCCAAGATTTTCCAGAAGGAAAATGTGAACTTCTTGACCATAAAAGAGCAGGTCCATTAGTCTACTACTTTAAAGGTATTGTGACATGAAAAACACATTTTTCTTGATTTTTTGTGTTTTGTTGGGTGTCTTGACATCAATTACACCCAAAAAAAACTTTTAACATTCAATGTATTGTGTGCTTTCTGGGATTTTCCGCATAATTATGCAAAAACGGCGCATCTGGTTTGGTGGCGGATCGTTACGTAAAGGGCCGCTAAATCACTGCCCCCTCCACCCAGCTCCCTGCCCATCAGCGCTGAGCCGCGGGCTGGAGGGAGAGAGACGTCTCTCCTCTCCACCCGCGCTCTGCTTTTTTTTTTCGCCTACGACCTCAGATCAGACGAGACAACCCGCTGCATAAGCATATTGCTAAGCGGAGGAAAAGAAACTCAGCTCAGTAGCGGCGAGCGAAGAGGGAAGAGCTCAGCGCCGAATCCCCGTCCGAGCGGCGGGCGTGGGAAATGTCGCGTACGGAAGACCGCTTGCGGTTGGGTGCCCGAGTCCTTCTGATCGAGGCTCAGCCCGTGGACGGTGTGCAAGACAAAATCACATACCATTGATCCACTGTCTGCTGTGTGCGGGGAGTTTGGGGGAGAGGAGGAGTGGAGGATGGATAATGATTGACAGGAAAGGGGGAAAAGGACGCGTTTTTCACAGAGAAAAAACACCATCATAAAAGAAGCCAGGCATGGAGTACTGGAGTGAAGTTTTTCTTGTTACACCCTTTTAGACACATTTGAGGGATATTGGCCAAGACTTTTAACAGTGTTAAAAGCATGTTAAAAATTACGTCACAATACCTTTAACATGTTTCTCTCTTAATAAGAGAGTAGAACCAGTTAGACCATTAAATCATGACATTTTGCATTCAAGAAAAATAATTAAGTATTTTTTGTGACTGCCTATATTAGGTCCCAGTGACAGTGGCATGCCTGAGAGCCATCAGGGATGCTGGTGATGCACAGCCGCTTGGATCATTCTTGGCCCAGCTCCACAATGACCTGGATGATCCGGCAGGATTAGGGGCCTTTGAAATCAGGCATGAAGAGGAGAGGGGAAGAAGAGGCAGAGGCCAGGTGGAGTACACCAGAGACATGCTCTGCTCCCGGTTCAGGACACAGGTAAATTTGTTTTAATTCAATGTATAACCGAGTCAAACTCAGTACTCATTTTCTTTTTTGTACCATATATTAGGTAATGGGGCCATATCTGGATGGTCTCCTGGACAGCCTGGACAGGAGATTTCACAACCTGGGGATAATTGGAGCTTTCCATGTGCTGGGACCCCAGGCACTAAAAGAAGACAATACTGTCGTCACTGAAGACCTCAGGACCCTGGCCAACAAATTCCTGCAGCAGCAGCCTGAAACCACTCTGCTGCAGGAATGGTCATCTTACAAGCAGCATTTACTCACAGGAGCTTTTAAGGTGAAATGTTAGGTCCAAATTAATGGGGGAAAGATGATGGAGGAACCTATTTAATGACATGTTGTCCCACTGTGTTCAATGTGTTTCAGGATATGGACCAACTTACGGTCATGGAAAAACTGTCATCACAAAATGACGAGTGGGCACAGCTGTATCCCTCCATGAGCCAGCTGGCAGCCATTGCCCTGACGGTGCCCATCTCAAGTGTAAACTGTGAGAGGGATTTTTCAACAATGAACAGAGTAAGACATTTAAGACACACACTAGAAACAATTTTAAATGATTAGGGTGTAGGAAATTGAGAGAAACAATCTCATTATTGTTTCTATTTGTAGGTGAAGACTGACTGGAGAAACAGGCTGCAGGGGGATCATCTTGCAGCATGTATGCTGCTAAGCATCAATGGCCCACCTCTGGATTTCACCTCTTTTTTTTTTACATTTTCAACTGGTTAGAGTTGAAGTTGAAGTAACATTTATTTTATTGTTCAGGGATTGTTCTTCAAAAGTTCAGGGATAAAAGCCAATAAATAGGTTTTGAAAGTTACATTTGCTGTCAAGTGGTCATTTGTGTACACCGTACATTTACGCCGCCGCCGCTGCCGCCGCCGCCGCCGCCGGGAAGCATGCCCCCACTGCTGAAAAAATTCCTAGAGGAAACACTGAACCAGGCTGATCTCAGTAGCTAACGGACAAGAAATAACATGTGCAATAACAACATGTGCAATATCTGTGTGTTACCTCACACTCATCCTACCTGCTTTTTTGCACCGTTTTTTTCCCCTTCACACTACTTTTATTTTCATCGCAATGTATATACTGTCTATATCCTGTAATTATATATATATTTTTTACTTTTTACCCCCTTCCCTGCATGTGTGTGTTAAGTTACTGCTGCTAACATGTGAGGGAGTAATAAAGGATTATCTTATCTTATCTTAACTGCTTCCAAAGTCTCTTTTCCTGTGTTTGATTAAACCTGATACAGGAACGTCTAAACACATTTATCTGACCCCAAACTATTTACTTCTTTTTTTTAATACTTTAATCCTGTTTTTTCTCCATCTTATCCCCCGTGCTCCTAGCTGAGTCAGTGCTGGGCGTTGCTCCCTCTCCCAACCCCAGGAGTTCCTGCTCTGAGCTCAGGTCTCCTCCTGACTTGAGGATGAGCAGCTTCTTTCCACCAGACAGGGTGGGGTTTCTCCGGCCGGACGTAGCGCTGGAAGGATCACGTTATTCCGGACAGATCCCCCCATGTGTTTCCCCGGCTGGCCAGAGGGGGCAGTAGAACCAGGACTGGCCAGAGGGGGCAGTAGAACCAGAGGGGGCAGTAGAACCAGAGGGGGCAGTAGAACCAGAGGGGGCAGTAGAACCAGAGGGGGCAGTAGAACCAGAGGGGGCAGTAGAACCAGAGGGGGCAGTAGAACCAGGACTGCTGCATGTTTTTGTGAGGGAAACTCACATTAGCTATCAAGGGAACACGGGGAGAACATGCAAACTCCACACAGAAAGACCCAGGGCTTAAAGTTAAAACAATTCCTGAGCCTGAACTTTTTTCCGGGAGCGGGGGAACATGCGCTCGGCAATTTGGCAAGCAACAAAAATGACATCATTTGAATATTATTTTCCTTTTCACTATGGATGCTTTTGATATCAAGTTTCGCTAGTTTTCATTGTGTTTGAAAGGGTATAAGATGACCTACAATCTAAAATATGAATATTTTAAAGGTCATAATGTTATATGGGCAGGTGAAACTCAGGCAGGCTAATTAATTGGTGGAATTATTGATTAGCAACCACTTAATTCAGTAAAGGACAATATTATATATATATATATATATATATATATATATATATATATATATATATATATATATATATATATATATATATATATATATATATATACCGTATTTTCTGGACTATAAGCCGCTACTTTTTTCATAGGTTTTGAACCATGCGGCTTATACAAAGGTGCGGCTTTTCTGTGGATTTTTCTTCCACCGCTCGGGTGCTCTAACCGGAATTAGAATAAAAACTAAGACAAAATAAATGCAAAGAAGAATACGCTACTTCTTCTTTAGCAGATAGAAGTAGGTAGAAGCAGATTTCAAACAGATAAATAGATAAATACTGGTTATTTTCTCTTGGTTCTGTCCAGTTTTAATCAGCAGAGTTGCTGCCATGTTAAAAGACACTGTTAGGAAAGGATCTATTTAGGTACAAACATGTACATCATTTACAGTTCAAAATGGTTCTGTACATGTAGTAAATGTCTAATCTAACGACATAAATATTTGCGGCTTGCATATCTTTTTTTTTTAAAATAGAGCGGATGCGGCTTATATACAGGTGCGGCTTGTATATCTTTTTTTATTGTTTTTTTAAAAATAGAGCGGGTGCGGCTTATATACAGGTGCGGCTTATAGTCCAGAAAATACGGTATATATATATATATATATAGGGCTGAACGATTAATTGCATTTGCGATAATATCGCGATGTGATAAAACGAGATTTTCTAACCGCAAAGGCTGCGATTTGACAAGTCACGTGATCTGGTCACGTTGCCGGCAGGGAAAAAAAGTCAACAGTGCCGCGTGTCCGCCTGTAACCTACTGTATCTACCCTGGCCTTAGTGTTAGGGCTCGGCCAGGCAGGGCTTTATAAATATATGGGCTTTATAAACGTATTAAATATATGAGCGCGGAGTCGGCGTGGCGAGGAGCTGCGCGCGGCGCCGAGCACGAGCCGGGCGGGCAGTCGCGCTGTGAAGCCGGATTTATGGTTCCGCGTTAAATCGACGCAGAGCCTACGCCGTAGGTTACGCTGCGACGCGCACCGTGCGTTGTGCGTACCGCGTACCCTACGGCGTATGTTCTGCGTTGGTGTAACGCTGAACCATAAATCAGCCACCACCTGCAGCCCGTCAGCTCTCCGGAGAAGTTACAGAGCGGCTGCGAGTTGCTGGTTCGTTTTGTTAACTCTGTGAGCTTTATTGGTTTGTTTGTTAGTTTGCTGGTGGTTTTTTTTCTCTCTGTGATTTTTGAGTTATTTATGAAGACGTTCTGAGTTCCCTGTGAACAGTACTCGAGTTGAGGGGGGATGAAATAAAAAACGGTCCAACCCCCCCCCCCCCCCCCCCCTGTAAAACTGCCATCCCTCCTTTCCATCCCTTATGTAATTTCATCAATGAATGTGGTTTTACTGCTATTTCAACATTATAGTCATCACCAGAAAAATAACTTATTTGACAATTTTCACCTGTTTCAAGTACATTTTCACTTGAAATAAGTAGAAAAATCTGCCAGTGGGACAAGATTTATCTTCTTATTACAAGCAAAAAAATCTTGTTCCACTGGCAGATTTTTCTACTTATTTCAAGTGAAAATCTACTTGAAACAGGTGACATTTTTTGTTTTTTCCAGTGATGAGTCTTGTTTTAAGTGTAATGAGATTTTTTTACTAAAATGAGACATTTTAACTAGAAATAAGACAAATATTCTTGATAAGATTTTGAGTTTTTGCAGTGATCCATTTTCAGGGCTGTACGCTTACTTTTTTGAATGGTAGCACTGGTGCTAGCAAGTTAAAAATTTTAGTAGCACAAATAAGAATTTACTAGCACACCCGGGTGGACAGTTAGTAGGGGTGTAACGATACACTAATCTCACGATACGGTACGATACACGATACTGAGGTCACGATAACGATACGATATTATAGCAGTATTTTATTAACAACCTTGAATGAGGAACATATGACTGGAAAAAATTGTCTTTTATTTGAAAGACACAAAATACAAAACAATACTGTGCGTTTGCCCTATTGTTACAGTTTGTAATGCTTTATAACTGTTTAAGTTTTAAAGAGAAAGCCAGGCCAACCATTTTCCACAAAATTAACTAAAAGTAAATGTCAGGTTTGCATTATCCATCTTCAGTTTCATACAATAAAAATATTTTGCCACAAACTGAATAGTTTCTCTCATGTATGATTTGACTTTTTTATTTTCCAGAAATTTAACAAATAAAATTAAATAAATAAATAAAAGTAAATAAATGCATACAATTTTACAACATAAAACAGACTTATTCATGCTCACCTTATAAGTGTAAGAGGAGATTTATTTTTGTTAAGAAGGTTATTTTGGTAATTCAGGGTTCATTATTTTATAAATATATTCTTTATATTCTGATGTAAATCAGGGACTATAATGACACTAGTCAGTTTATCTGTAGTTGTTAGTATGTTTTAGATTGGGCGGAGTGATACAGCACTAGCTGCTGTGTTGATGTTCTAAAATCCTACGCTGTTGAGCGGACAGTAAAGTACTCTCAAACTCAGCAGACGTTTTCCCGTGTTTATTCTACTCACGACCCGAAAAAGGTTTAATTTAATAAGGTAAGGCTTAACTCTACACCAGACTTAAAAGTTCAGAGCTCAAAACCCCGCTAGAGTCCCGTGATCGGGACTGCAAAAAGGTACTACTTTCTTCTGAGCGGAGTAAGATTTTGGTCCGCGTGTCGAGGCGCAGTCGCCACGCGCGGTCGGATCATGGATGTATTAATAGAATTAATAGCCTTTCCACACGGCACCCCGGCCGTATGGTCGCGAAAATACGATATTTATATATGAAATGTCAGAATAGGTAATTTTTTTGACGACACCCCGGTTGAGAAAGGCTGATGTAGGTCAACAGACATTCATATTGATTTTCACACTTTTTTTAACATGATCCCAGCGCAACTCACTCGCACAAATGCGAGTGGATACATATTTCTCTTCGCACCGGATGATTTTTATTCGCAAATGCGATGAAAACTGTCGCACTGTACAGCCCTGATTTTACTTATCCTGTGAAGGCTCAGGGATTAAAGTTCTCCGTACTGGGTACGGATTTCCGTCCTGGGGATTTTTTTGGGATATTTTTTTATGAGATCAGCGCAAATCCGACAAAAAATATGAACACCGGGGTGTCTGTAGCGCCGCGGTGACTTGTCGAACGGCGCCCACTGCAGTCAATCAGCTGTTGGCTGTGCACACACAGTAAAGTTCTCCTCTGGTTTTAGATGCACGTAACCTGACACCTAATAACCAGGCATCAGAATCTTCCGCGGATCCGCGGAATTCCGCGGATTTTGGTCTCAGCAAAAAATGTCCGCGGAACGGGAAAAAAAAAAAAAAAAAATCCCCAAACAACGGACTCGAAAACGCGATGCGCCAGGCCAGAAAAGAAAAACATAATATGCACAAAATAAGCGAGGTATCTACCCATTCATTCAGAAATCAATAATCATTTCCATTTGGGAGCCTCTGTGCGGCGCTGAATATGCAATGCAGTGTTTGCGTGTGCTTCTCATTGAAATGACTGGAGGCAACACGTTGCGGCAGTGAGTGAAGCCTGAATTATGGTTCTGCGTTAAATCGACGCAGAGCCTACGGCTCTACGATCTGGTCACGTTGCGAATGAGCAGAGCCGGCAGGGAAAAAAAGTCAACAGTGCCGCGTGTCCGTGTGTAACCTAAATCTACCATGGCCTTAGTGTTAGGGCTCGGCCAGGTGGGGCTTTATAAATATATGGGCTTTATAAATGTATTAAATATATGAGCGCGGAGTCGGCGTGGCGAGGAGCTGCGTGCGGCGACGAGCCGGGCGCGCGCCGGCGGACAGTGGAGTCGCGCTGTGAAGCCTGAATTATGGTTCCGCGTTAAATCGACGCGTAACCTACGCCGTAGGCCTCGACGTAGGTTACGCGGCGACGCGCGCCGTACGGTGCGTGTCGCCGCGTGCCCAACGCCGTGTGCTCTGCGTTGGTGTGACGCAGAACCATAACTCAGCGCTAGACCTCGTCGCATGTCGGTGTGCCGCAATGTAAACACTGCGGAGCTACAAGCCTACGTTGCATTACGAATGTGACGCGCTGTGAGTTTGTATATCTGCATTTTAATTTCAGATGCTTTGTTCAAAGTTATGTAGCGAGTCTGTAGTGCAGTGCCTCGTTTAGAACCCCCTGTCATTATTACATAAAATAATTATGGGGGGGGGGGGGGGGGGGGGGAAACTTTCCGTCCTGGGATTTTTTTTTGCTTTAATCCCTGTGTGAAGGACAGAGTCATATTGATAAGTTCAGAAAAGTGTTTTTTATTGTTGTGTTTTGATGTATTTGATGTAAGCCCAGTGGATATTTAAAGCTTACAGAAGGCTGCATTTAACTGCTGCTATGTCATTCCTGCAGTATTTCTGCAGGTCAGTGCTATTATTTGTTATATATTTTATTATTTGTAATCAGCACAAATTATCTGTCCCCATATGATAAAATCCACCATCCCCCCTGATTATTTTTTTTTTACAACTCAAGTACTGCCTGTGAGGAAGGTTTTTTGTTCCCTGTGGGAGTTTTTCTGTGTTTTTCTATTAAACTACGCCTCGTTTTGCCTAAAGTTTAACCCGGTTTGGTGTCGTGCGATTGGGTTCAGAGAGAACGACCCGTGTGTAGACGTGTTAAAGAGGTAAAGGCACAGATTTGTTTTCTTTATTGTTGTAATCTGTGCTTTAAATAAATCTGGCATTGTTTATTATAAAACAGACTGATTTATTGCTTGTGTAGTTGAAAAATACATGAGAACAGGACCTTGAAAAAAATAATCGCATATTAAATCGCAATCGCAATATTGAGGAAAAAAATCGCAATTAGATTATTTTCAAAAATCGTTCAGCCCTATATATATATATATATATAGATATCTATCACTTCCATAATTTTTTTATTTTTTTATTTGCAAAACACCTAGAGTGCAACAGCTGAACAATAAAAGAGAGGAAAGAACGTGGCTGGCCCTGAGGAGGAGGTTGCTGGTTCTCCCTCCTAACTGGTGTCTCCAGTCCAGTCCTCTTTCCCTTCATAACGACACAATTGTCCAGTAGAAACTTGTGACTTGTTTCTTCTCAAGCTCATAAGACTGCAGGATCTTCTAGTTCCAGCAGAAGTGCTGAAGCATCGGCAAGATTCACTTTTCTGCTTGCCAGATGTTGAGTTTTTACTCTGGCCGTATCATCATCAAAAAAGTGAACAAGTACTTTCATAATTGTGTCCTGCTCTGGCCGGTGCTTCATCAATGTTTAATGAAAACTCTCTTTTTGAGCTTCTCTGACAGACGTTTTTTAAACTCTGGTGCTGTGCCCACACCTGTCAAGTCTCCCGTTTTGGCTGGAAACTACCGTATTTTACCCTCTTTCCCACCGTCCTCCCGTATTAGTATTTTACCGTAATTTCCCGTTTTATAATATAATAATTAAAAAAAAAGGGTTATTGTGCCTATTTCGCCTCTCGCAAGGTTAGCGGCAACAAAGGGAACAAACTCGGAACAACAAATCAGATGGATGGATGTAACGAGAGAGAAGACTTTTCTGCCAGAAAAGTGAAGACTATCTTGTAAATATATCTAAAAATGGGAGCCAGAGACACACATGAGTGACAATGACAAATTAAAAGAAAATGTTTTACTCAAGGACAATCAATTTGTATATAAACTGAAAATATTTAAAATAAATAAATGTGCTTTATTCCCCTTTGTTTTCATTTAGACTCTATTATAGGAATTGCATACAGAGGAATGTCCACAACATTTCAGTGTCAACAAAGGTACATAAAGAGCACATAATTGTAGTTTGTAAGTGATTGACAGGTAAATATTTTAAATATCTTGTAAACCTGTCTGTAAAATGTAATACTGGACCTCGGTTGAGCTGGTTGGACAGCGGGTAGCGGAAAATTTGCCTTATTTTTCTAATCCAAAACTTGACAGGTATGTGCCATGAGTATTCATATAGCTGGCATGATGATTAGAAATGGTCAGGCTCCTCAAAGCTTTTAATCAACCGCTATTGTTCTACATAGATTTACAAGCGGTTGAGCAATAGAGAAGGATTCATCATGTTCAGCAATGTCAGGTGTGGCTGCGCTGAAGAGACAGCAGCTCTATTACGGCTGATTTATGGTTCTGCGTTACACCAATGCAGAGCCGACGGCGTAGGGAACGCGGCGACCCGCACCGTACGCCGTACCCTACGGTGTAGGCTCTGCGTGGATTTAACGCGGAACCATACTGTAATTTAACCTTTAGCGGGATCTCCTTCGTGGCGAGGTACAACTTTTACCGGCGTAGGCCTACGGTAGGTTTTTAGAGCAGAGCTAAAGCACCTGCTCCCTTCTGGCCCCAGCTACCCAAACAGCTGCCGTCTCCGCCCGTTTCTTCCATCCACGCCCAGCACCATTTCATTTTCAGTCTTTTATCGGCCAAATCATCCTCTACAGACTTCATGAATTTTTTCTTCATGTTGAAGTCGGTGATACACAAGTGTTCATGTTCCTGAGGGCTAAAGCCAGCGCTCTGCGCCCTGCTGCCGTCAAAGACCCGCCCAGCTCTACTTCTGATTGGCTAGTGTTGGTTTGGTTGAGCCAGAGCTGCTTTCCTCTCATTCCATTGGTAGATGAACTCAGTTGACTCAAACTGACAGCCTATCAACACATCTTTATATGTAAACTGTTAGTTATTCATCTTTTAATTATTTTTTTTTTTAATCAGTCAAACTCTGCACGCCGAGAAAAAAAAACAAAAAAAACTCCATACGCCAGAGATCCGGCACGGTGCCGGAATACTTTAAGCCGTGAAGACGTTTCACCAACCCCACCCAGGGTGAGGGTTGAGGGTTCAACCCCACCCAGGGAGCTGGAGTCATGGGGGAACTAACACACACTCAGCGTCTACAGAGTCCCCGGCAGGAATTGAACCCAGGACCTTCTTGCTGTGAGACGCTGCACTACCAGCTGCTCCACCGTGTCCCCGAACTATTTAGTTCTTTAGTTTCAGTCTCAGACACTTTAACAGCAGCAGAAAAAGAAGGAACAAACACTCACCTGGTTCCTCTGCTGCTCCGTCCACGTCCACATGGACTCTGAACTCTGACCTTTGAATCTGTCAGGTGTTTTTCACCTGCTGCTGCTCCTCCCCCTCTTCCTCCGGCTCCTCCTCCTCCTCCTCCTCCCTGTATTTACAGGAAATCACATGACCACTGATGAGAGAGAGTTTTACAGTCTGACTCAGACACTTTATCAGCAGCAGAAGAAGAACTTGACACACGTGGAGATGACGTCACGGAGCAGATAAAACAGGGTCGACAACGACGGCTGGTGATTTTCATAGAACCTGCATCAGTTGTCAAAGAGCCACGTTTTGGATTCTGGGAGAAAGAACAAGAACAGAATCATCAGGAAAGAACCAGATGGACCTTAAATGGTTGGTTTTGCTGCTTGCAGATGTTCAGATGTTCTCCAGAGCAGAGACGGCTGCAGGAGACGGCAGAGCCAGGACTGTTCAGCTGAGCAGCCGGTATTTTCCATGTGGAGCTCCGGTCCTTCTGGACCAGAGAGGAACCACAGACACAGAAGCTGCTGCTGAGGTGACCAGCACATCTGCTGAGGTGACCAGCACATCTGCTGATGCTGGACCTCATTTGAACTCTGACACCCCCATAGAAAATCCATGGAGCAGCTGCTTCAGAAGTCCCCACGTCAGTAAAAAGAGTCCACCGGTGTGAAATGTCTTACAAATACAACTGCTCTGTGAAGCCTCAGAGGTCTGTTAAAGAACACTAGTGAACACCTGCAGTCATGGAAACCCAGCAACACCAGACAGGTCAGGGAGGAGGGGTGTGGAGAAGTTTGAAGCAGCGTTAGAGGAGAAAAGAATCTCCTGGAGCTGCTGAATCATCACCTGAAAACAGAGAGTACGGGACAAGCACAAACCCACCTGATTTACTAAAGGTTTGCGTGTGTAAAAACGTGTGCAAACTTGACAGCACCCGCAAACCAAAGTGCCAGCTGATCTACTAACAGCGTGCAAAGAGGACTGCGCCTCTCAAATGCGCAAAATAGCACACGCAATTCATTTAGTACTTTTGCCCTGATGAATAATCAATATGGGGCGTACCCGCCAGAAATCGCTAAATACTGGGAGGGGAAGATGCAAATTTGTCCATTTACCACGCGCAATGAGATTTACCAAGCCTGAAAGTTATTGCGGGGATTTTGATTGCGTCTGTATTTAATACGTTCGAAAGGAAGGTGCTAATCTCCACATGCAAAAGGAGAAATATTTTATTTGAATGTTAAATCGAGTATTATTCAGCAAAAGGTTGCCACAGGAGGCACATTCATTTTTTTTATTTGTGATAATAAATAAATCACGTGTTTTCATGGAGAAAAAAGTGTTTCTTATTGTGCGCCTATACTTGTTCTGCAGTTGTCATACCCGGTGTTGTGCCGTATTCAGCACCCCTGCCGTGAACATATAATAAAAGGCTTGCAATATTTCAGTTGATTTGTAATGAATCCAGAATGTTTGACATTTTTGTTTTTTTAATTGCATTACAGAAAATAAAGAACTTCATCACAATATTCTAATTTTCTGAGACAGTCCTGTATGTGTCCATTACCTTTGCTTTGAATAATATCTTGTATGCTTTTATTGAGTTTGCTAGTTTAAGGTAATAATAATAATTAAAGCTGCAAGCAGCGATGAACGGGCCCTCGCACTCACGTCCACCGCCCCCCATAAGCATATCAAAAATGACACCACCCACGACTCTATGTCAAACCATTCAAAAGTTATAGCAGAAAAAAGGAACCACCAATCAGAAGAAGGGGCAGGGCTAATTCAGGCCAATGAAGGTCAGGGACTCCATACAGAGTCTGATGACACCACCCACGACTCTCTATGTCAAAGCATTCAAAAGTTATGGCAGAAAATCGGGACAACCAATCAGAAGAAGGGGCGGGGCTAATTAAGGCCAACGAAGCTTAAGGACTCATTACAGAGTCCCATGACACCACCCACAACTTCCTATGTCAAACCATTCAAAAGTTATGGCAGAGAAAAGTATTCTAGGGTGCGCTGTTGAGCCGTTAGGCAACGCCCATTAATGCAAACCATGAAATATCAAATGTATCACCAGGCCTGGCTTGAATGCAAAATTTGGTGACTTTGGTGACAAAAATTGCTCACAAAAAATTCAGCATTCAGCCAGGCTCGAACTCTCAGCCTCTGGAACCAAAGACCGCAATGATCTGGCTGAGCTACATGTCAGCTTAGCTTTCGCCGTGACTTACTAGGTTATGACAGACCAAAATAGCGATAAAATATCTGGCTCCATTTTTCCTAATTTTTTTTAATATTTGTAAGGTATAAATATTAGTAAAACACTATATTTTATATCATTACTTTTTCTGTAACCATTCTACCGAGGTTCTAACCGGGCTGAGCACGGGACTATTTCTGACGTCACCACATTACAACAGCTGATCGGTCGGGGGGCGGGGCCGTCATCACCCTACTCGCCACTGATTGGTCGGGGGGCGGGGCCGTCATCACCCTACTCGCCACTGATTTGTCGGGGGGCGGGGCCGGCAGACGTTTGAATCAGGAAGCGGGAGTCAAACCATTAAAAAGTTATAGCAGAAAAAAGGGACAACCTATCAGAAGAAGGGGCGGGGCTAATTAAGGCCAACGAAGCTTAAGGACTTATTACAGAGTCCCATGACACCACCCACAACTTCCTATGTCAAACCATTCAAAAGTTATGGCAGATAAAAGTATTCTAGGGGGCGCTGTTGAGCCCCCCTAGCCCCACGCCCATTAATGCAAACCATGAAATATGAAATTTATCGCCAAGTCTGGCTTGCATGCAAAATTTGGTGACTTTTGGAGAACTATCAAATATGGACCAATCACATGAAGGGGGGGCGCGCCTTTTGGCGTCTAGCGTCGCCACGGTAACACTTTTGAAAGAGAAAAGTAATGCGTGGTGTCGCAGGATGTAGACGCACATTTTGATGTATAACACACCTGGGTGCACGTTACGGTTCGGGCTGAATTAACTGCCGAAGGAATGGCATAAATTTCGCCAAAATGACACAATTTATTCAAAATGGCCGACATCCTGTTCGGTTTCGGCCGTGGCTCCAAGAGACTTTTCTTTAAGTTGTGCCATGATACAGGTGTGTAGCGATTTTCGTGCATGTACGTCAAACCGTATTGTGGGGCTTGAGGCCCAAAGTTTTCCGGGGGGCGCTGTTGAGCCATTTTGCCACGCCCATTAATGCAAACCATGAAATATCAAATTTATCGCCAGGCCTGGCTTGCATGCCAAATTTGGTGCCTTTTGGGGAACTATCAAATATGGACCAATCAGATGAAGGGGGGGTGCGCTTGTTGGCGTCTAGCGTCGCCACGGTAACACTTTTGAAAGAGAAAAGTAATGCGTGTAGTCGCAGGATGGAGACGCACATTTTGATGTATAACACATCTGGGTTCACGATACGGTTAGGGCCGTATTAATTCTCGAAGGAATGGCATATATTGCTCCAAAATTACGCAATTAATTCAGAATGTTCAAAATGGCTGACTTCCTGTTCGGTTTCGGCCATGGCGCCAAGAGACTTTTCTTTTAGTTGCGACATGATACAGGAGTGTACCAATTTTCGTTCATGTACGTCAAACCGTATTATGGGGCTTGAGGCGCAAAGTTTTTTCTGTCTGAACCAACCAGATGAAGGGTGGGCGCGCTTTTTGGCGTCTAGCATCGCCACGGTAACACTTTTGAAAGAGAAAAGTAATGCGTGTGGTCGCAGGAGGGAGACGCACATTTTGATGTATAACACACCTGGGTGCACGTTACGGTTCGGGCTGAATTAACTGCCGAAGGAATGGCATAAATTGCGCCAAAGTGACACGATTAATTCAAAATGGCCGACTTCCTGTTCGGTTTCGGGCATGACGGCAAGAGACTTTTCTTTAAGTTGTCCCATGATACAGGTGTGTACCGATTTTTGTGCATGTACGTCAAACCGTATCGTGGGGCTTGAGGCACAAAGTTTTCAAGGGGGCGCTGTTGAGCCATTTTACCACGCCCATTAATGCAAACCATTAAATATCAAATTTTTCGCCAGGCCTGACTTGGGTGCAAAATTTGGTGACTTTTTGGGCATGTTAAGGGGGGCAAAAAGGCCATCACTTTGTCAGAAGAAAAATAATAATAAGAAGAAAAATTCCTGCAAATACAATAGGGCCTTCGCACTGAAGGTGCTCGGGCCCTAATAATAATAATAATAATAATAATAATAATAATAATAATAATTATTATTATTATTCAGCCTCACAACAACCCGTGAGGCTCATTTTTCCACATAAACAACAGTAAACAACAACTTCAGTGGACTCACGTGCTGCTTAATCAAAGCAACAAAGGACAATAATCACGTCAACAATAACATGTTGCTAAATAGGCAGTTCAGTGACTGCACACAGGAAGAAAAGTGTTTTTCTCACCGTTTGAAGAGGAAGAGCATCCTCCCGTCTTCCATGGTGGTAAAGTGGTGAATGAGCCGTCGTAGAAACTCCCACTGGCCTTTAGGTCCTCGACAGCAACAGTCCATGTTTCTGTTTCTGACATCCCGCTGAAGATGCTGACGAGCCCAGAACCCTGCAAGAGTGCTGTCACTTTAGTAAAAGTATTGGTACTAAAAACCCTCCATAACTGCACTAATAATGTTGCTACTTTACTGAGGAATCAACACACACGCCGTTATTTCCTTCATGACGTGTGTATAAGTGTAAGTGCATGTATGTATTCCTGTCTAATGTATTTATGTTCATTGGCTTTTGATTCTCCAGGAGAACAATTCACATGTGTGTGTGAATAAAGAAATAAAATGAATAAAAAATACCCAAATAAAAAATAAATTGATGCTAATGTGCTGTAATGTGATAATAATCATGACCGGTACGTTGTATTTCCAGACCAGTTGTCTCATCTTGTACATTTAATATCAGTTCTGTGTCTATCTGAACTTATTGATTCATCTATGAACTCTACATTTAATATCAGTTCTGTGTCTATCTGAACGTATTGATTCATCTATGAACTCTACATTTAATATCAGTCCTGTGTCTATCTGAACTTATTGATTCATCTATGAACTCTATTCCAGCAGTCCGGGCTCAGAGCTCTTTCCCGCCTTACGCGGTTGCTAGGCAACGAGCCCCACCGGCTGATTCCATTAGGTTTACGTTTATCAACAATACAAACATAAAATCTAAGCATAAACTCACACATTACACATTCACCCATCAAGTACACGGTTATAACTCTCCATTCTTACCTGCAAACAGCAAGAAATAAGTATTACTTATCCTCGTTACGCCGCACACGTCTTCTCTCTCAAGTGTGTTCTCGTTCTCACAGTGTAATCCCGCGAGACTTCCATTGTCCCCGAACACAGTGCAGAGCCCTCTGCTGGTGAGAGTTGGACACTGCATCAACACGTTGGTCAATAAACGAACCTTTTCCTATCAAACAGACAATTTTCAACACACTCATGAGCTTTATACTTAATGCAAGTAATATTAAACATATAAATAATAATTGATTGGAATCTTTATTTCGAACATATTAAATAAAAAAGAAAAACAATTACACAAAACATCAGAAAAGGATACAAATAAACAGTCATTAAACAAATCAAAGGGAAATAAACCTTCATGCCCGAAAAGGAGGAAGTAAAAAACTTATGAGGTCCTAACGCTTGTTTCTTTTTCAATTTTGCTTGAATACAAAATAAAAATAAATATAAATAAATATAACAGCAAGCTTTACTTTCTCAAAAAATATACTTGTTATTACATTATAAAAATATTACAGCACTTCATTACAATATTACACCTGAGCATTCTAAATATTATTATAATAAATGATAAACCAGAGCAATTATAAATAATATACATATACAACATATATTATTTATATATATATATATATATATATATATATATATATATATATATATATATATATATATATATATATATATATATATATATATATATATATATTGTGTATATATATATATATATATATATATATATATATATATATATATATATATATATATATATATATATATATATATATATACAAACACATCTTATCATAAACAATATAATCATTATTATATGTACCATTTTATATACGTACATTATGCTGAATCCCCACACAATCACTACCTCATGTCTCCTCTGCTCTGTATTTGACAAAAATCTTTTCTTTGTAGGTATTTGGTTTTGAACCTGTAGATGGAAGATAATAATGTGGGTTTATTACCGATGGCTCTGTAAGCCGCATTTTCACCACGTAACATTTACGCTGTTACACATAAAAAGCTAAATAATGAAGAGAGACGAGGTGGAGACGACAGAGCCACAACACAGAAGGACGTAAACCGTTAAAAAAGTCACATTAAAATGGGACTTCTCTGCTTCCATCAGCACACACTTTTTTCTCTAAATGTTTTTGTAAATTGAACATCCAGGTGGAACAAAATTCGGGCATTATCACAGCTTTGGAGGTTTGCTACTGTGGACACAAAATCCAAACTGTATTTATAGTCAAACATTTAATTCAATCAAATAGCCGCGTACAGTGAATAAAAGGGTGAAATTGAAATTGGACTGATTGTGATTATATTAAATAGTAATTAGGATTGTGAAATACCACTAACCTCCACTGGTCGTATGTGACGTCACCAGGTCTGGACCAAGACGGCCGCTCTGTCAGCACGTTATAGTATAGTATATTTTTATAGTATATATCATATATTATAGTACTCTGTCAGCACGTTATAGTATAGTATATTTTTATAGTATATATAATATATTATAGTACTCTGTCAGCACGTTATAGTATAGTATATTTTATAGTATATATAATATATTATAGTACTCTGTCAGCATGTTATAATATAGTATATTTTTATAGTATATATCATATATTATAGTATAACAAATTGTATTCGATAGTGTTTTTCAATAAAGGATTGCAACAGTTCGCCCTCTAGCGGTTATAAAAGGTAACTGCAGTCAGTGTAAAGTTAGAAGGTTTAAATGACAAAAGTACTTTCGGTAATTTATGAATAGTTCTGTAATTAAAAAAAGTGCAAAACTGCAATAAAAGAAAATATTGACAAGACACAAGATATGAAACATAAAACAGATCATGAAACCTAAAATAGAGAAGAATCGAGGACCGGACATGTTTAACATACTGGCTGTGTTTTAAATTAATTTGGATTATATTTAAAATCTTTAAAACTAATTACTGAAACAAAAGCACAAAAAATGTATGAAGTGTTAAGACATTTTCCCACTGATTTAGAAGACTGATATCCTTACTTACCCCTTGTATGATGGACTTTGCTGTATTATTTTACTTAAATGTCATGTATTTAATTTATTTATTATTGTTTGTACCTTATTTTCATATTATATTACTGTATAATTGTCATGGGACATTCAATCTCTACACACTTTATTCTCAGGTTTACATACTATATTATATTTATGATAGAGCTTACATCTGGTATTAAACAGGTTATTTTTGTAAAAATGATATATATTTATTTATACAAATTAGTGTATAATATAAAAAGTAAATACAGACATATAATTTATGTTTAGTTGTGGAAAGGGGGTGGGATTAAATACATTTATACTTCCTCCCACTCCTTTTCCAACATGTAACTGAAATATGTGTTTTGATGTGTTTTTTTTCTTTATGTGGTGGAATGTCCACCTGTATTTGTTTTCTTATCTTTTCTTCTTCTTTTTTTTATACATGTTGGAATAAATAAAAACGAACGAACATACAGTGTCCAATCTACTGTTCCCTTTATCAACCTCGTTTCAATTACAAATGTATTTGTATGGAATGTAGATTTACCATGTTTGTTTTAGAATGAACCTTTGACACAAATAAAAGAATTAAGAAAAAAACCCAAACCTGCTGTGAGAAGCAACACAAAACCACAGTTTCACGGTTAAAGGAGTCTCTTTTTTCTCTTTTTTAAGGGTTTTCCTCGAGGTGACAGTTCCGGTTATAGTATAATAAAGTTATAGTATAATATAGTTTATTTTTATAGTATATATTATGTAATAAACCGAGTTCTATGGTGTTTTTTTCAATAAAGGATTGCAACAGTTCGCCCTCTAGCGGTTATACAAGGTAACTGCAGTCAGTGTAAAATTAGAAGGATTAAATGACAAAAGTACATCCTGTTATTCCTTTCAAAATAAATCCACAATAAACAGTAAGAGGCACGACGACAAGTCTGATTCTTGGGGGAAAATAGTGCAAAAACAATCTTCATCTGTCTTCTGTCAATAATTAATGTAATTACAGTCGGTAACTTATGAATAGTTCTGTAATTAAAATGAATTACAGACGATAATGTCGTTAAATGGAAGAAAGCTGTAGTTTCTAGTGTCACCACCAGAGGGCGGTCTGTTCTCATCATCGCAAAAACAGTCATCAAACTTTCTGCAGAAGAATAAAAAAAAAGCTACTTATTTACTTTATTTTTTAAACACTTTAAACAAAAACAGCGGAGCAAAGTGCAAACCTGCAATAAAAGACAATATTGACAAGACACAAGATATGAAACATAAAACAGATCATGAAACCTAAAATAGAGAAGAATCGAGGACCGGACATGTTTAACATACCGGCTGTGATTTAAATTAATTTGGATTATATTTAAAATCTTTAAAACTAATAACTGAAACAAAAGCACAAAAAATTTATGAAGTGTTAAGACATTTTCCCACTGATTTAGAAGACTGATATCCTTACTTACCCCTTGTAAATGACCTTTAATATGATCATTTCTGTAAATATGTTTTTGTGTTTGTTTTGCTCATTGGCGTTGTTTGGAGCCAGGCTTTTATTTTGTTTTTTTTTTATTAAGACGAATATTTAGTGCTTTTATTTTGAAGGCGTCTCGCCGAGAACTTCAGCGCATATTTAACGGTAAAGTTTAACAGCTGTTGAAACATTTTCTACAAGACTAAACTAGTGTCGGGAGTGCTAAAGTGAAGCCTAACCGACACAAAAAGCACCTGGCTGATAAGGGGCACAAGGTTTGTTTTATTTGTACATTTTATACAGTATTTATGTATATATTAAGTTTGGTTGTCATGGTTACTTTTATTTATTTACTGTCAGTTAACGGGTTTGCCGACCCAGCGAGCTGCTGTGTCGGCCTGTATTTGAGTTGGATGAAACAATGTATGTATATAGTGAGATTAACTTTGTTTTATTTTATTCCTTCATAGCTCTTATGGTGTGTTTGAGGTGATTTTATATTGAAGGAATAAAAACATCTATGAACCATCAGTTAGAGAGTCAACCGTCATCAGTCGGGGATGCTACAGTAAGAGCTTCACCTCATCCCTCACATCACGCCGCGGATCAAGGACAACTGCAGAGGGACCTGATGTGATGGTCAAGGATTGTGGTACCTCTTCACAACATGGAAGCATCAGCAAAGACGCCTCTAGACGACAGAGACTCTGAACAGATGAAGGATAAGGATACTGCAGAGGAGGATCTTCGTCGCTCTGGTCGCTTACGGATTCCCACGGAAAAGATGCTTGCATATCATGAGGAGGAGGCTCACAAAAAGGAGAAAAGGTTGACCCACGTGTATGAACAATGGAAAGTTCAGGCACGTAAGGCTAGAGAAAAGTTAAAGTCAGACATTCCTGAAAGTGACATTGCAAATCTTATAGACACACTTGAAGAAGAGAAAAACTGTGTTATAAACCAGTACATAGAAATCAGAGCTCACCTCACTCCATCTAATGAGACAAGACGTCGTATTGATGCCTGTGAGGCAGTGACAAGGGACATTGTTAAAATTGCCTTTGAAAGGATATCTGGCATAGATGGAGAATTTGATAGTGAAGCAGTAAGGCAACGTCTTCATGAGCTTCTTAACAGAGACTATGCTCACTCCATCTATGGATCCACAGCTGCACCTCCAAGTCAACACTCAAGTAAAGGTTCCAGTCAATACTCTGTCATAGTAGCAAAACGAGCAGATGCTGCAGCAGAATTAGCAGCAAAGGAGGCAGAGTATGAAGTGTTACTAAAAGAGGAGAAACAAAAAGAAAAGATTCAACTCTTGGAGGAGCAACAAAGAAAGGAACTTGAGGCTCAAAAACGTGAGTTGGAAAGAATAAAGGCAGAAAAGGACATTAAAGCTGCACGAGCAAGGTTCACAACTTATGATCAGGAAGTAATACAGGAGGCAAGTGTTAATTTGGCTGATCAGATGAGAACAAGAGAACATCAGTATGTGTATCCTCCTCCTTCAGCTCTCATACAGCAGCCCACTGACATTACAGTAACAGCATCACCTGCAAGGACAGATGTAAGTTATCTGGCTCAAGCAGTCCAAGATAGCATAGCTCTGAACAGGCTCCCAGTGCCAGAACCGTCCGTATTTACTGGTGATCCTATTCAGTTCATTGAGTGGAAGGCTTCCTTCACATCCCTCATAGACAAAAGGAACATTGCATCAGCTGACAAATTGCATTATTTGAAAAAATATGTAGCAGGTCCAGCTCGAAAGACACTTGATGGCATATTTTTTAGAAATGATGATGAAGCCTATAAAGATGGATGGAACCGTCTCAACCACAGGTACGGTCAGCCGTTTGTTGTACAAAAAGCATTCAGGGAAAAACTAGCAAACTGGCCAAAGATCCAACCCAGAGATGCTGAGGGACTCAGAGCATTTGCTGATTTCTTACACTCATGTATGGAAGCCATGCCTTATGTTAAAGGTCTGAACATTTTGAATGATTGTGAAGAAAACCAGAAATTGGTTCAAAAGCTACCAGATTGGGCAGCATCACAGTGGAACCGCAAAGTCACTCAAGTCATGAGAGAAGACCAAGAGTTTCCCAGTTTCCAGGAGTTTGTCTTCTTCATTGTAAATGAGGCAGAAATTGCATGTAATCCTATTACTTCATTCCATGCTCTCCACTCATCAGAGGCTAACTCATCACGTCATCTGAAGGAAAATAGATGTAAATCCAGTGTTTATCATACACAGACAGTTACAGACACTGAAACACAAGGACAGTTGAAAACAAGTTTAAAGCCACCATGTGTGTTTTGTCAAGACGATAAACATCAACTTCATCACTGTCCTGAGTTTAAAGGCAAAGCTCTGGAGGAACGACGGAAATATGTGAGAGAAAATAAACTTTGTTATGGCTGCCTGAGGATGGGCCATAATGCCAAAGACTGCCGCAATAGACATACATGTGACAAATGTAAAGCAAGACATCCTACGCTTCTCCACGATGACACCTACACCAAAGTCAAGCCCACGTCAGTCTCAAATCAAAGTACCACAGAGGAAACAGCAACCACGTTGGCTCTCGGTGTGACAACGAAGGAGCCATCTACCAACACTTCAATGATAACGCCAGTGTGGGTTTCTTCTGTCAGCAATCCAGGTACAGAAAGACTTGTTTATGCGCTGCTTGATACCCAAAGCGATACAGTCTTCATTGACCAAGAAGTCAGCAATAGTTTACAGACTGAAACACATCCTGTAAGACTGAAACTAACGACCATGACAAGAAAGGATACATTAATGCATAGTCAAAGAGTGTCAGGTTTGAGAGTGAGAGGTTACAGCTCAGCTATCCACATTGATCTCCCTCCTGCTTACACCAAGAACTGTATACCAGTGAATCGAACACACATTCCTACCTGTGACACGGCACGGAACTGGAATCATCTCATCAAAATAGCAGATGAAATCCCACCACAGTTGGAATGTGAAGTCGGTCTGCTGATCGGCTACAATTGCTCAAGGGCACTGGCACCACGGCAGGTAATTCTTGGAGGAGATAGTGAACCATATGCAGTTCAGACGGATTTGGGGTGGACTATTGTAGGCTGTTCATCACCTCACCAAAACTCACCAAGCATCACCAACATGTGCCACAGAGCTTCTGTCAGAGAGCTTCCTCCGGTGACCACAGCTGAAGCACTCAGGGTTCTCGAGTCTGACTTTAAGGATGCTAATAAGGACGGAAAGACTGTGTCTCATGATGACATCCGCTTCCTGGATGTGTTAAAGAAAGAGATACCTCCAGCTACGGATGTTAGCGCAGAAATACGGATTGGAGATCCTGAAGTTAAGAGGATTCAGACTCTAAATGCACAGACACGGGAACAGTCAAGTCTCTCAGACCGCCTGTCAAAGTTTTCTTCATGGTCAAAGGCAACTCAGGCTGTCGCTCGTCTCATTCGTCGGGTCAGGAATGATAAGTCGACAGACCACAGCACCATGCAAGAACGAGAAGACGCGTGCTGCATCATCATAAGAGACTTACAGAGACACGCATATCCAGAAGAGATAAAGTTGCTCAGTAAGGTAACTCAACTTCCCTCTCAGAGTAAACTGTTTAGGTTGGATGCCTTTATTGATCAAGATGGACTCCTCAAGGTGGGAGGAAGACTAAAAAATGCATCGCTCCCTACCTCACTGAAGCATCCGGTAATTATACCAAAGAGTCATCCCATCACCAAAGCAATAATTGCTCACTGTCACGAGAAGGTCAAACATCAAGGAAAAGGCTCGACTATTAATGAGATCAGATCAAACGGATTTTGGATTCCAGGAATCAACAGAGCTGTGGCAACGCATCTACATCAATGTGTTACATGTCGAAAACTCAGAAGGCTCACAGAGGAACAGCGAATGGCGGATTTGCCGTCTGAACGTGTGGATCCATCACCACCTTTCACCTATTGTGGAATGGACTGTTTCAGCCCGTTTTTCACCAAACAAGGACGTAAGGTACAAAAGAGATACGGACTGCTTTTTACCTGCCTTTGCTGTCGAGCTATTCACATTGAAATGTTAGACGACATGTCAACAGATGCCTTCATAAACGGACTTCGTTGTTTCATTGCTATAAGAGGAGCAGTACGAGACATAAAATGTGACCAAGGAATGAACTTCGTTGGAGCTAAAAACTAACTGAATGAAGCTCTCAAGCAAGTGGATGCTGATCGTCTGACTACGTTTTTGGCTGAGAAACAATGTGACTTTAGCATGAACGCTCCACGTGCAAGCTATGCTGGAGGCGTATGGGAGAGACAGATCCGAACGGTGAAGAATGTTCTTCGTTCTACTCTCTCATCCTCATCAGGCAGGCTGGACGATGCCTCTCTACGGACATTCTTTTATGAGGCAGCAGTTCACTCCGCAACCATATCTTTTGTAGTATAATTAGTTAATGGACATTTTTTAATCAGTCGCTAAAATTAAAGGTCACGTAGTTTAGAAATCATTCGTGCTTTATATCAAATATGATGATAAAGGGATGAAAACCAGTAATGATTTGGTGGGAGTGTAAATGACCTTTAATATGATCATTTCTGTAAATATGTTTTTGTGTTTGTTTTGCTCATTGGCGTTGTTTGGAGCCAGGCTTTTATTTTGTTTTTTTTTTTTTAAGACGAATATTTAGTGCTTTTATTTTGAAGGCGTCTCGCCGAGAACTTCAGCGCATATTTAACGGTAAAGTTTAACAGCTGTTGAAACATTTTCTACAAGACTAAACTAGTGTCGGGAGTGCTAAAGTGAAGCCTAACCGACACAAAAAGCACCTGGCTGATAAGGGGCACAAGGTTTGTTTTATTTGTACATTTTATACAGTATTTATGTATATATTAAGTTTGGTTGTCATGGTTACTTTTATTTATTTACTGTCAGTTAACGGGTTTGCCGACCCAGCGAGCTGCTGTGTCGGCCTGTATTTGAGTTGGATGAAACAATGTATGTATATAGTGAGATTAACTTTGTTTTATTTTATTCCTTCATAGCTCTTATGGTGTGTTTGAGGTGATTTTATATTGAAGGAATAAAAACATCTATGAACCATCAGTTAGAGAGTCAACCGTCATCAGTCGGGGATGCTACACCCCTTGTACGATGGACTTTGCTGTATTATTTTACTTAAATGTCATGTATTTAATTTATTTATTATTGTTTGTACCTTATTTTCATGTTATATTACTGTATAATTGTCATGGGACATTCAATCTCTACACACTTTATTCTCAGGTTTACATAATATATTATATTTATGATAGGGCTTACATCTGGTATTAAACAGGTTATTTTTGTAAAAATGATATATATTTATTTATACAAATTAGTGTATAGTATAAAAAGTAAATACAGACATATCATTTATGTTTAGTTGTGGAAAGGGGGTGGGATTAAATACATTTATACTTCCTCCCACTCCTTTTCCAACATGTAACTGAAATATGTGTTTTGATGTGTTTTTTTTCTTTATGTGGTGGAATGTCCACCTGTATTTGTTTTCTTATCTTTTCTTCTTCTTTTTTTATACATGTTGAAATAAATAAAAACCAACGAACATACAGTGTCCAATCTACTGTTCCCTTTATCAACCTCGTTTCAATTACAAATGTATTTGTATGGAATGTAGATTTACCATGTTTGTTTTAGAATGAACCTTTGACACAAATAAAAGAATTAAGAAAAAAACCCAAACCTGCTGTGAGAAGCAACACAAAACCACAGTTTCACGGTTAAAGGAGTCTCTTTTTTCTCTTTTTTAAGGGTCTTCCTCGAGGTGACAGTTCCGGTTTTATTATAATAAAGTTATAGTATAATATAGTTTATTTTTATAGTATATATTATGTAATAAACCGAGTTCTATGGTGTTTTTTCAATAAAGGATTGCAACAGTTCGCCCTCTAGCGGTTATACAAGGTAACTGCAGTCAGTGTAAAGTTAGAAGGTTTAAATGACAAAAGTACTTCCTGTTATTCCTTTCAAAATAAATCCACAATAAACAGTTAAAAAGTCAAAACGAGTTTGTTTCGAGGAGAAATTAGTGCAAGAACAATCTTCATCCGTTTTCTGTCATTAATTAATGTAATTATAGTCGGTAATTTATGAATAGTTCTGTAATTAAAATGAATTACAGACGATAATGTCGTTAAATAGAAGAAAACGGTAGTTTCTAGTGTCACCACCAGAGGGCGGTCTGTTCTCATCATCGCAACAACAGTCATCAAACTTTCTGCAGAAGAATAAAAAAAAACTACGGATTTACTTTATTTTTTAGCACGTTAACCAAAAACAGCAGACCAAAGTGCAAAACTGCAATAAAAGACAAGATTGACAAGACACAAGATATGAAACATAAAACAGATCATGAAACCTAAAATAGAGAAGAATCGGGGCCTCTTTAGCACTCAGGCTGACATGTTTTATTTAAATAAATCTTTATTAACAAGGATTACAAATACAGTGTAAAGATTTTTTTTTTTTTTTTTTGAAATAAAGAAGTGAAAAAAAAAAAAAAAAAAAGTTCTGTAACCTCCTTCCGGTTTTGGGTTAAGATTTTTTTTTTTTTTTTTTTTTTTCCTTTTTTTTTTTTTTTAGTGAACAGAATTTTAAACAAGAAAAACACACTTTATACAAAACTACTAGTAGAGGAAATATAAGAAAAAAGAACATCCAGGGGGTCTTATGAACAAGAGACATATAAACAAAAATAAGAGACAAGTAAAGTCAATACAAAGGAACTGTAAGGCATTTCAAAGCAAATAGCATCAACATTTCGGAAAGAGACTTAAAATAAAAGATACTTTGATATATCGGTTACTAATTTTTTTGCAGAGTTATTTGACTTAATATTTTTTAAAGAAAGAAAAAAACTTTTGAAATGATTTATAAAAAAATGGAAAGAGGGCTTCATTTTTCTCCACTTACAACAGTGTATGTGGTATTTAGCCAGTAAAAGAATGACATTAACTAAGAAGGACAGTGATTTGTCAATAGTATCTATATAAAAAATAATGTTAACGATTTCTAAATTTGGAATGTCATTCATTTTTAAAGATAGCCAATTTCTAATTTCTTGCCAAAAATTTTTTGAGACAGGACACGATAAAAACATGTGATCAAGTGATTCTTCCGATTCATTGCAAAAAACACAGGGGTCAACTTCAAATTTAAATCTACGTCTCAAAAATTCAGCGGTTGGATAAATTTTGTTAATCAATTTAAAATGAGTTTCCTTGACTTTGGGGGGAATGGGCCATTTGATATAGTTTGAGTGGCTTTTTCTAATGTAGACACACTTAAAGACTGTGAAGTGTCAGAATATAAACCTCTGTGATAGTCGTTAAATGATCTCGACTTAAAGACAGCACTTATAAACTTGTTGTTACATTTCTTATCCAATAACCCATAATCCTCAATAACTAACACGGGAAGGGCTGTCTCAATATCTCCATACATTAGAGCACTTTTAATCAAATGAATAAGTGGCAGGGGAATGGCTTTACAAACCTTCATAAATTCTGCATGACAATTTAAACCATATTTGGTCAAGAAGGAAGCAAAATCAATGACATTCCCAATATCATCTAGTAGATCAGTGACAAAAAATATCCCCTTCTCAAACCAGCTTTGTTTAAACAAAGATCTTCTATTAGATAGTATTACTCTATTGTTCCATAGAGTTGATCTATGGGGTGAAAAATTATGATTGAACAGCATTTTCCAGAAATTGAGAATCTGCTTGTGGAAATTTGACAATTTAACAGAAATCTTGCCCACTTCAAAATCACATTTTAGGAGAAACTCTAATCCACCTATTTTACTAAACAAGGACCTGGGGATATGGAACCATAGAGAGTCAGGCTGAGACAGACAAGCCTTGATCCAGTTAATCCTAAATGTACCAACCATTGCCTCGAAGTCCAGCGCTTTCACACCACCTCTTTCATAATCTTTAACAAGTTGTGACCTTCTAAGATAATGGGTTTTATTCCTCCACAAAAATTGGAAAATTACAGAGTTTGCTTTTTTTATATTTTTGGAAGAAACATACAAGGAGTGGCATGGATATATCAATCTAGAGATTCCCTCTGCCTTAGACAGAATAATTCTGCCAAATATTGTAAGGTCTCTTGTTAGCCAACGGCTGAGGGATTTCTTCACATCAGTAATACGGCTGGATACATTTACATCTTCACGTCTAATAAGATTTTTTGATATGGTTATTCCTAAATATTTCACCTCAGATACGACATTAATTTGTTCTATAATGGAGTCAGGACATTCATGAATAGGGAGTAATTCACATTTTTTGATATTTAGAGACAGACCTGAAGCATTAGAGAAAAAAGAGATTTTGTTTAATATTCTTCCCACCATTGATTTGTTTTTTAAGAAAATGGATGTGTCGTCCGCAAATTGACTCAATTTAAACTCTTTGTTAAGAATGGTAATACCTTCTATTTCTGGGGATTGTTGAACTAGGATAGTTAGCAATTGAGTTGCCAAAATGAAAAGCTTTGGGGATATAGGACAGCCTTGTGGAATACCTCGCGATACCATAAACCTAGGCGTCATACCAGGATTAAGAGAAACGCAACTGCTTATATCCGTATAAAACATTTGAACAATATTACAAAAGTTTTTACCAAAGCCCAGAAAGCTTAAAGCTTCCAAAAGAAAGGGATGTTCCACGCTATCAAAAGCCTTATAAAAATCTAGAAAGAGCACTAAGCTTTCAGAATCAATATAATTACTATAATCCAGCATATCAAGTATCAACCTCGTGTGATTATGTATATTTCTGCCTTTTATGAAAGCCGACTGGCATTCATCAACAAGTTTAGTTATGCCACAATCCAGGCGGCTTGAGTATACATGAGCTAACATCTTATAATCATTACACAAAAGTGTAATTGGCCTCCAATTTTCAAGTGAGAGTTTATTTTTGTTGGGCTTTGGCAATAGGGTAATGAGTCCCCGTTTCATTGTAGGGGATAAATGACCATTTGCAATACATTCTGTCAGGGCATTAAACAACATCATTCTAATATCAGTCCAAAAAAAAATAAAAAACTCAACAGTTAACCCATCCAAACCAGGTGATTTTCCCTTTGACATCTGTTTGATCGCATTATCCAATTCTTCAATTTTTAGATCCTCTTCCATAATTTGCATAAAATCATCATCCAACTTCTTTCCATGTGTCTGGATCATTCCAAAAAATAAAGACTTGCTCTCCTCTGAAAATCTTGATGTGTATAAATTTTCATAAAAGGCTTTTATTTCTTCATTTATTGTTTCTTGACTCTCTATATTAACATCATTGATAATTAACTTTTGAATCCTTTTTTTAGTCTGTCTTTGTTTTTCCAGGCTGAAGAAGTAGGAGGAATTTTTTTCACCCTCTTCAATCCAGCGGGCTCTTGAGCGAATATACGCCCCTTTTGCTCTTTCTAAATATAAGTTATCCAATTCAACTTGAAGCTTGTTTAGTTGGAGATGCTCTTCTACAGTTAAGTTGTCATTATTTCCTAATTTATTGATTTCACTAATAATACGATGTTGTCTCTGTTTTTTAATTTGGTTGAGGTGTTTACTTAATCTAACAGCAGACTCTTTGATTTTAAACTTAAACCACTCCCACTTGCTTAAAGGTGATAAATCCAAATCAGAGATCTCTCTAACCATTATTTTCACTTCCTTACAAAACTCAGTATTTTCCAGTAAACTGTTATTAAACTTCCACACGGAGATGGCTCTCGACTCAATCCTTTGATATTGTAAACACAAGGTAACCATACAATGATCAGTCAGAGGTGATGCAGAAATTTCACAATTAGAGACGTCACTGATGAGGTTGTTGGAGATTAACCAGTAATCTAATCTTGAACACTGACCGTTTGAAGCTGAGTTGAACCATGTAAATTGTGAGGTGTACGGGTGCTTTACTCTCCAGTAATCAACTAGATTTAGCTGCGATGTAAATTCAGCTATGGTTTCATCATAATTATGACTTTGCCTTTTAGGTGGAATACGATCTAAACAAAGATCAGGTGCCAAATTGAAATCGCCCCCAATTACAATTTTCTCAGTAGAATATGAAACTTTCCATCTCTCAATCAGCCTTTTCAAAGAGGAAAAGAAACTTTTGTTCAATGTTTTTTGATTATAACCATAAACATTTATCAAAATATATGAGACATCGTTAAGTTCTATCACAACCATTAACCAATGTCCTTTTGTGTCACTCATATGGTCAATTACTGTCCCAGGAAATCTATTTAGCAGAATCATCACACCAGCTGAATGTGACGTCCCATGACTGAAAAAAACAGAGTCCCCCCACTGTTGTTTCCAAAATTTAACGTCAGTCTCTGCAGAATGAGTTTCCTGCAAAAAAACAAGATGTGTCTTTTGCTCTTTACAAAAAAGAAAAGTCGCCTTACGTTTAACACTGTTTTTTAACCCCCTGGAGTTCAAAGAAAGAAAAGATAACATTTGCCAAACTAAGGAAGTCCTTAGAAATGCGCCAGTAACCTGATGGCAGGACTGAATTAAGATTGTCCTTGTAAACATTACAACATTATGCAACTGTGCAACAAATCCCTGCAACGGCATTTAAAAAACAACAAAAAACAACAAACTGAACGTTTGATTTAAAGCTCACTTACAGCATATCTTTCAGCTTTAAGCAGATAAAGACGGACCATCATAATGTCCGTGTTCAATCAGGGTCAACCCGCCTGTTGTCAATCAGAGCGTATCCCTCCTTCAGAAATGCTCTTTTTCCTTTTTTCCGGGCTTCTTGCACCAACGGCCAGAGTTTAGCTCGAGCCACCCGGTCCTCGCTGGAGAAGTCTTCTTTGAAGCGGATGTGCATCTCACTGCAGACTCTTGCATCACGAGACTTTTTCCACACTTCATCCCGAATATTTCTCATGCCAAACTGGATGATGATTGCCCTGGGAGTGTTGTTTGATGTTGCCGGATCATTTCATTTTCCCAGGCGATGAACGGTGTCGACAGAGTCCCGAAGTCGATCCACTGACAGCGGCACCACCCTCGTCAGGATCCCTATGACGGTTTCTCTCGTATTTTCTCCCTCTTTTTCAGTCAGCCTGGTGAGTCTCAGGTTCCACCTTCTTTTATAGCGAGCGTGCTCATCACATGCATTTCTGAGGGTTTTATTTACCTTCTGTAGATCGTCAACTTGCTTCTGCAGCACGGCAATATTCTGCTTATTCTCATTTATAGCCGCTGCGTTCATCTCAATCTTCTTCTCAATGTTCTTTAGGAGCGCGGTTTGACCATCCACCTTGCAGGTTAAAGCTTGGATTGCGTGCAGGATGGCAGCGCTGTCACTCGGTTCATCATTTTTCTTACCATTACCACGTGGTTTTTTTGGATTTGGACCCTTAATTGGAGTGTGGCTCAGGTTGATTTTACTGCTTTTAGGGCTTGAATCCCTCACCATCTCTTCAATATCGCTTTCGTCACAAACTTCATCCCGCAGGACTTGCAGGCTGTAGCCGTGGTCAGTCATACTTGCAGGTGCACACTTTACAAATCTTTAAATAGACTTCTACAAGAGCCCAAAAACAGACCCAAAGTAGATCGACTACTCAATTAAGTGGCTTATCTCACTAAAAGAAAAGTTGTTGCACTGAAAAGTTAACAATTTAAGGACAACAAAATATTTTTAAGACGAGCCTGCTAAAGGTGCGACCGCTCAGTCCGCCATCTTTGATCCTCTCAATACAGTGTAAAGATGTGAACGTCCAGTGAACAGTAAACAGGTGGAACAGAGAACAGAAGAGCCAGGGGTTACAGTGGATTATATACAAACTTTGGAGAGGCTGCAAATATTCACAGTCTTAATCGCCTTTTGATTAGAACAATCAATAAGTGATTTAAAATACATTTACATTTCCTTCTGAAACACAACAAAACAAGGGTTTTTGTAAATGAATTTACTTTTATGTATAAACATTTTTGCCAAAATTAAAAATAGATTAATTAAAAAGTAACATGTTTCTTCTTCTCTAAGACATAACAGAAAACCAAACACAACATTTTCCCAAAACAAAGAAAAACCTTGGGTGAGATGATCAATAATAATCTACCGGGTTCTGCCCAAAATGTTTTAGTGTAAGAACAAAACCAAAACATGTAAAACAGTTTCTGGATAAAGAACAAAATGAGCAGTTTGTATTAATGTTTTTTTTTATTTCTGCATATAATGACTGGCCGGGTAAAATGTATGGATCATTTTGAAGGAAACCTCCTTAACCTTGTTAACAATTAAACATTTATGAGGGAGCATCCACACTTTCTTCCTGTTAATATTTTTAATAAATTGATTCCAATAAGCAGTAACATAATGTCTCTTTGGAATAGAGCTCGTATGTTCCTGTTAGTATTTCAGGTTTTAATGAGAAACAGATTTTTCCTGTGGAGAGTTAATTGAACTGGGGAGAGAAACGTTTGTAAAAAGACTTACTCATAAATTAGAGTTCAATTCCTTATATCCTTGATTTGGACAAAGGATTGTTATTGTTGATTACCTATGGGTGGATTTGTCCTTTGTTGTCTTTTTAACAGAAATGTGTTCATTTTTTATAAAAATACAACCTTGTATGAACTTTAAAATGTAGCCATCCTGAAACTAAGAGACACCTTTGTTTTTTTCTGCTTTTCTTTTCATCACTAGATATGTATGACGGCCAGCTGGCCTGATGTTTCCTTTTCTAGTTCTAAGATGTTTGGATATGTGGATACATGAACTTTGTATTTTATTTTACACCAGGTGTTTTGAATTGATGTTTTTCTTTTCTATACCATGTAAACCCTGGGGAGGCTGAAAATGGGGCGTCTTCTGTTTCCACATTTATTCTGAAGAGCAAAATGTGCTGGAAACGTCACGTGTGATGTGCTAAATAAATCTGCACTGGGAGCAAAAGTGTGCGTCTCCTCTCTGGTTTTTTCCTGGATCTCTGCTCTGAGACCAGAACCTGTTCAGATATTGGATGTGACACCTATTTTACCCTTTCAACAAACATCCACAATGTCACATTTTTCCATAAACTATTCCAGTTTAGTGTTAGAGGGCGAGGGCTGCCCTGGAGGCATCTATCAATTATATTATCTAAGGTTAAATTACAATAATAATAACATTCTATTTTCTATCCAGTCAAGTAGACGATCATGTTCTGGTTTAGAATTGTATCCATAAATGTTAGCAGTAATAAAGTCATGTTATTAAGTGTAACTAGCAGTAAAGTGTAATGACATGGCTGTCCCAGTCTGCATGCAGGAATCTCCAGTAAAGACATTTTTATCTGTGCTGGTTCCAGCAGACGCTCAGAACTGGGAGAAAACCACATGTCATTACCCGTGGTGACCTCCAAACATTTACATCTGCAGATAAGGAATGAGATTCCTGAAAGAAACAAAGATCTGTTGGAAGTTGTTTGGAAAATAAAAACAAGGCTTTACGCTTACAATTCTGTCTTAAGGCTGTGATTTAAATTAATTTGGATTATATTTAAAATCTTTAAAACTAATAACTGAAACAAAAGCACAAAAAATGTATGAAGTGTTAAGACATTTTCCCACTGATTTAGAAGACTGATATCCTTACTTACCCCTTGTATGATGGACTTTGCTGTATTATTTTACTTAAATGTCATGTATTTAATTTATTTATTATTGTTTGTACCTTATTTTCATGTCATATTACTGTATAATAGTCATGGGACATTCAATCTCTACACACTTTATTCTCAGGTTTACATACTATATTATATTTATGATAGAGCTTACATCTGGTATTAAACAGGTTATTTTTGTAAAAATGATATATATTTATTTATACAAATTAGTGTATAGTATAAAAAGTAAATACAGACATATCATTTATGTTTAGTTGTGGAAAGGGGGTGGGATTAAATACATTTATACTTCCTCCCACTCCTTTTCCAACATGTAACTGAAATATGTGTTTTGATGTGTTTTTTTTCTTTATGTGGTGGAATGTCCACCTGTATTTGTTTTCTTATCTTTTCTTCTTCTTTTTTTATACATGTTGAAATAAATAAAAACGAACGAACATACAGTGTCCAATCTACTGTTCCCTTTATCAACCTCGTTTCAATTACAAATGTATTTGTATGGAATGTAGATTTACCATGTTTGTTTTAGAATGAACCTTTGACACAAATAAAAGAATTAAGAAAAAACCCAAACCTGCTGTGAGAAGCAACACAAAACCACAGTTTCACGGTTAAAGGAGTCTCTTTTTTCTCTTTTTTAAGGGTTTTCCTCGAGGTGACAGTTCCGGTTATAGTATAATAAAGTTATAGTATAATATAGTTTATTTTTATAGTATATATTATGTAATAAACCGAGTTCTATGGTGTTTTTTCAATAAAGGATTGCAACAGTTCGCCCTCTAGCGGTTATACAAGGTAACTGCAGTCAGTGTAAAGTTAGAAGGTTTAAATGACAAAAGTACTTCCTGTTATTCCTTTCAAAATAAATCCACAATAAACAGTTAAAAAGTCAAAACGAGTTTGTTTCGAGGAGAAATTAGTGCAAGAACAATCTTCATCCGTTTTCTGTCATTAATTAATGTAATTACAGTCGGTAATGTATGAATAGTTCTGTAATTAAAATGAATTACAGACGATAATGTCGTTAAATAGAAGAAAACGGTAGTTTCTGGTGTCACCACCAGAGGGCGGTCTGTTCTCATCATCGCAACAACAGTCATCAAACTTTCTGCAGAAGAATAAAAAAAAACTACGGATTTACTTTATTTTTTAGCACGTTAACCAAAAACAGCAGAACAAAGTGCAAAACTGCAATAAAAGACAATATTGACAAGACACAAGATATGAAACATAAAACAGATCATGAAACCTAAAATAGAGAAGAATCGAGGACGGACATGTTTCATTTAAATAAATCTTTATTAACAAGGATTACAATATCCAGTGTAAAGATGTGAACGTCCAGTGAACAGTAAACAGGTGGAACAGAGAACAGAAGAGCCAGGGGTTACAGTGGATTATATACAAACTTTGGAGAGGCTGCAAATATTCACAGTCTTAATCGCCTTTTGATTAGAACAATCAATAAGTGATTTAAAATACATTTACATTTCCTTCTGAAACACAACAAAACAAGGGTTTTTGTAAATGAATTTGCTTTTATGTATAAACATTTTTGCCAAAATTAAAAATAGATTTATTAAAAAGTAACATGTTTCTTCTTCTCTAGGACATAACAGGAAACCAAACACAACATTTTCCCAAAACAAAGAAAAATCTTGGGTGAGATGATCAATAATAATCTACCGAGTTCTGCCCAAAATGTTTTAGTGTAAGAACAAAACCAAAACATGTAAAACAGTTTCTGGATAAACGTCACAAAATGAGCAGTTTGTATTAATGTTGTTTTTATTTCTGCATATAATGATTGGCCGGGTAAAACTTATGGATCATTTTGAAGGAAACTCCTTAACCTTGTTTACAATTAAACATTTATGAGGGAGCATCCACACTTTCTTCCTGTTAATATTTTTAATAAATGGATTCCAATAAGCAGTAACATAATGTCTCTTTGGAATAGAGCTCGTATTTTCCTGTTAGTATTTCAGGTTTTAATGAGAAACAGATTTTTCCTGTGGAGAGTTAATTGAACTGGGGAGAGAAACGTTTGTAAAGAGATTTACTCATAAATTAGAGTTCAATTCCTTATATCCTTGATATGGACAAAGGATTGTTATTGTTGATTACCTATGGGTGGATTTGTCCTTTGTTGTCTTTTTAACAGAAATGTGTTCATTTTTTATAAAAAATACAACCTTGTATGAACTTTAAAATGTATCCATCCTGAAACTAAGAGACACCTTTGTTTTTTTCTGCTTTTCTTTTCATCACTAGATATGTATGACGGCCAGCTGGCCTGATGTTTCCTTTTCTAGTTCTAAGATGTTTGGATATGTGGATACATGAACTTTGTATTTTATTTTACAGCAGGTGTTTTGAATTGATGTTTTTCTTTTCTATACCATGTAAACCCTGGGGAGGCTGAAAATGGGGCGTCTTCTGTTTCCACGTTTATTCTGAAGAGCAAAATGTGCTGGAAACGTCCCGTGTGATGTGCTAAATAAATCTGCACTGGGAGCAACAGTGTGCGACTCCTCTCTGGTTTTTTCCTGGATCTCTGCTCTGAGACCAGAACCTGTTCAGATATTGGATGTTACACCTATTTTACCCTTTCACCAAACATCCACAATGTCACATTTTTCCATAAACTATTCCAGTTTAGTGTTAGAGGGCGAGGGCTGCCCTGGAGGCATCTATCAATTATATTATCTAAGGTTAAATTACAATAATAATAACATTCTATTTTCTATCCAGTCAAGTAGACGATCATGTTCTGGTTTAGAATTGTATCCATAAATGTTAGCAGTAATAAAGTAATAATGTTATTAAGTGTAACTAGCAGTAAAGTGTAATGACATGGCTGTCCCATTCTGCATGCAGGAATCTCCAGTAAAGACATTTTTATCTGTGCTGGTTCCAGCAGACGCTCAGAACTGGGAGAAAACCACATGTCATTACCCGTTGTGACCTCCAAACATTTACATCTGCAGATAAGGAATGAGATTCCTGAAAGAAACAAAGATCTGTTGGAAGTTGTTTGGAAAATAAAAACAAGGCTTTACGCTTACAATTCTGTCTTAAGGCTGTGATTTAAATTAATTTGGATTATATTTAAAATCTTTAAAACTAATAACTGAAACAAAAGCACAAAAAATGTATGAAGTGTTAAGACATTTTCCCACTGATTTAGAAGACTGATATCCTTACTTACCCCTTGTATGATGGACTTTGCTGTATTATTTTACATAAATGTCATGTATTTAATTTATTTATTATTGTTTGTACCTTATTTTCATATTATATTACTGTATAATTGTCATGGGACATTCAATCTACACACTTTATTCTCAGGTTTACATACTATATTATATTTATGATAGGGCTTACATCTGGTATTAAACAGGTTATTTTTGTAAAAATGATATATATTTATTTATACAAATTAGTGTATAGTATAAAAAGTAAATACAGAAATATCATTTATGTTTAGTTGTGGAAAGGGGGTGGGATTAAATACATTTATACTTCCTCCCACTCCTTTTCCAACATGTAACTGAAATATGTGTTTTGATGTGTTTTTTTTCTTTATGTGGTGGAATGTCCACCTGTATTTGTTTTCTTATCTTTTCTTCTTCTTTTTTTATACATGTTGAAATAAATAAAAACTAACGAACATACAGTGTCCAATCTACTGTTCCCTTTATCAACCTCGTTTCAATTACAAATGTATTTGTATGGAATGTAGATTTACCATGTTTGTTTTAGAATGAACCTTTGACACAAATAAAAGAATTAAGAAAAAAACCCAAACCTGCTGTGAGAAGCAACACAAAACCACAGTTTCACGGTTAAAGGAGTCTCTTTTTTCTCTTTTTTAAGGGTCTTCCTCGAGGTGACAGTTCCGGTTTTATTATAATAAAGTTATAGTATAATATAGTTTATTTTTATAGTATATATTATGTAATAAACCGAGTTCTATGGTGTTTTTTCAATAAAGGATTGCAACAGTTCGCCCTCTAGCGGTTATACAAGGTAACTGCAGTCAGTGTAAAGTTAGAAGGTTTAAATGACAAAAGTACTTCCTGTTATTCCTTTCAAAATAAATCCACAATAAACAGTTAAAAAGTCAAAACGAGTTTGTTTCGAGGAGAAATTAGTGCAAGAACAATCTTCATCCGTTTTCTGTCATTAATTAATGTAATTACAGTCGGTAATTTATGAATAGTTCTGTAATTAAAATGAATTACAGACGATAATGTCGTTAAATGGAAGAAAACGGTAGTTTCTAGTGTCACCACCAGAGGGCGGTCTGTTCTCATCATCGCAACAACAGTCATCAAACTTTCTGCAGAAGAATAAAAAAAAACTACGGATTTACTTTATTTTTTAGCACGTTAACCAAAAACAGCAGACCAAAGTGCAAAACTGCAATAAAAGACAATATGGACAAGACACAAGATATGAAACATAAAACAGATCATGAAACCTAAAATAGAGAAGAATCGAGGACGGACATGTTTTATTTAAATAAATCTTTATTAACAAGGATTACAATATCCAGTATAAATATCTCAGCGTCCAGTGAACAGTAAACAGGTGGAACAGAGAACAGAAGAGCCAGGGGTTACAGTGGATTATATACAAACTTTGGAGAGGCTGCAAATATTCACAGTCTTAATCGCCTTTTGATTAGAACAATCAATAAGTGATTTAAAATACATTTACATTTCCTTCTGAAACACAACAAAACAAGGGTTTTTGTAAATGAATTTACTTTTATGTATAAACATTTTTGCCAAAATTAAAAATAGATTTATTAAAAAGTAACATGTTTCTTCTTCTCTAGGACATAACAGGAAACCAAACACAACATTTTCCCAAAACAAAGAAAAATCTTGGGTGAGATGATCAATAATAATCTACCGAGTTCTGCCCAAAATGTTTTAGTGTAAGAACAAAACCAAAACATGTAAAACAGTTTCTGGATAAACGTCACAAAATGAGCAGTTTGTATTAATGTTGTTTTTATTTCTGCATATAATGATTGGCCGGGTAAAACTTATGGATCATTTTGAAGGAAACTCCTTAACCTTGTTTACAATTAAACATTTATGAGGGAGCATCCACACTTTCTTCCAGTTAATATTTTTAATAAATTGATTCCAATAAGCAGTAACATAATGTCTCTTTGGAATAGAGCTCGTATTTTCCTGTTAGTATTTCAGGTTTTAATGAGAAACAGATTTTTCCTCTGGAGAGTTAATTGAACTGGGGAGAGAAACGTTTGTAAAAAGACTTACTCATAAATTACAGTTCAATTCCTTATATCCTTGATTTGGACAAAGGATTGTTATTGTTGATTACCTATGGGTGGATTTGTCCTTTGTTGTCTTTTTAACAGAAATGTGTTCATTTTTTATAAAAAATACAACCTTGTATGAACTTTAAAATGTATCCATCCTGAAACTAAGAGACACCTTTGTTTTTTTCTGCTTTTCTTTTCATCACTAGATATGTATGACGGCCAGCTGGCCTGATGTTTCCTTTTCTAGTTCTAAGATGTTTGGATATGTGGATACATGAACTTTGTATTTTATTTTACAGCAGGTGTTTTGAATTGATGTTTTTCTTTTCTATACCATGTAAACCCTGGGGAGGCTGAAAATGGGGCGTCTTCTGTTTCCACGTTTATTCTGAAGAGCAAAATGTGCTGGAAACGTCCCGTGTGATGTGCTAAATAAATCTGCACTGGGAGCAAAAGTGTGCATCTCCTCTTTTTGTTTTTTTCCTGGATCTCTGCTCTGAGACCAGAACCTGTTCAGATATTGGATGTTACACCTATTTTACCCTTTCAACAAACATCCACAATGTCACATTTTTCCATAAACTATTCCAGTTTAGTGTTAGAGGGCGAGGGCTGCCCTGGAGGCATCTATCAATTATATTATCTAAGGTTAAATTACAATAATAATAACATTCTATTTTCTATCCAGTCAAGTAGACGATCATGTTCTGGTTTAGAATTGTATCCATAAATGTTAGCAGTAATCAAAGTCATGTTATTAAGTGTAACTAGCAGTAAAGTGTAATGACATGGCTGTCCCAGTCTGCATGCAGGAATCTCCAGTAAAGACATTTTTATCTGTGCTGGTTCCAGCAGACGCTCAGAACTGGGAGAAAACCACATGTCATTACCCGTTGTGACCTCCAAACATTTACATCTGCAGATAAGGAATGAGATTCCTGAAAGAAACAAAGATCTGTTGGAAGTTGTTTGGAAAATAAAAACAAGGCTTTACGCTTACAATTCTGTCTTAAGGCTGTGATTTAAATTAATTTGGATTATATTTAAAATCTTTAAAACTAATAACTGAAACAAAAGCACAAAAAATGTATGAAGTGTTAAGACATTTTCCCACTGATTTAGAAGACTGATATCCTTACTTACCCCTTGTATGATGGACTTTGCTGTATTATTTTACATAAATGTCATGTATTTAATTTATTTATTATTGTTTGTACCTTATTTTCATATTATATTACTGTATAATTGTCATGGGACATTCAATCTACACACTTTATTCTCAGGTTTACATACTATATTATATTTATGATAGGGCTTACATCTGGTATTAAACAGGTTATTTTTGTAAAAATGATATATATTTATTTATACAAATTAGTGTATAGTATAAAAAGTAAATACAGAAATATCATTTATGTTTAGTTGTGGAAAGGGGGTGGGATTAAATACATTTATACTTCCTCCCACTCCTTTTCCAACATGTAACTGAAATATGTGTTTTGATGTGTTTTTTTTCTTTATGTGGTGGAATGTCCACCTGTATTTGTTTTCTTATCTTTTCTTCTTCTTTTTTTATACATGTTGAAATAAATAAAAACTAACGAACATACAGTGTCCAATCTACTGTTCCCTTTATCAACCTCGTTTCAATTACAAATGTATTTGTATGGAATGTAGATTTACCATGTTTGTTTTAGAATGAACCTTTGACACAAATAAAAGAATTAAGAAAAAAACCCAAACCTGCTGTGAGAAGCAACACAAAACCACAGTTTCACGGTTAAAGGAGTCTCTTTTTTCTCTTTTTTAAGGGTCTTCCTCGAGGTGACAGTTCCGGTTTTATTATAATAAAGTTATAGTATAATATAGTTTATTTTTATAGTATATATTATGTAATAAACCGAGTTCTATGGTGTTTTTTCAATAAAGGATTGCAACAGTTCGCCCTCTAGCGGTTATACAAGGTAACTGCAGTCAGTGTAAAGTTAGAAGGTTTAAATGACAAAAGTACTTCCTGTTATTCCTTTCAAAATAAATCCACAATAAACAGTTAAAAAGTCAAAACGAGTTTGTTTCGAGGAGAAATTAGTGCAAGAACAATGTTCATCCGTTTTCTGTCATTAATTAATGTAATTACAGTCGGTAATTTATGAATAGTTCTGTAATTAAAATGAATTACAGACGATAATGTCGTTAAATGGAAGAAAACGGTAGTTTCTAGTGTCACCACCAGAGGGCGGTCTGTTCTCATCATCACAACAACAGTCATCAAACTTTCTGCAGAAGAATAAAAAAAAACTACGGATTTACTTTATTTTTTAGCACGTTAACCAAAAAAACAGGAGACCAAAGTGCAAAACTGCAATAAAAGACAATATGGACAAGACACAAGATATGAAACATAAAACAGATCATGAAACCTAAAATAGAGAAGAATCGAGGACGGACATGTTTTATTTAAATAAATCTTTATTAACAAGGATTACAATATCCAGTATAAATATCTCAGCGTCCAGTGAACAGTAAACAGGTGGAACAGAGAACAGAAGAGCCAGGGGTTACAGTGGATTATATACAAACTTTGGAGAGGCTGCAAATATTCACAGTCTTAATCGCCTTTTGATTAGAACAATCAATAAGTGATTTAAAATACATTTACATTTCCTTCTGAAACACAACAAAACAAGGGTTTTTGTAAATGAATTTACTTTTATGTATAAACATTTTTGCCAAAATTAAAAATAGATTTATTAAAAAGTAACATGTTTCTTCTTCTCTAGGACATAACAGGAAACCAAACACAACATTTTCCCAAAACAAAGAAAAATCTTGGGTGAGATGATCAATAATAATCTACCGAGTTCTGCCCAAAATGTTTTAGTGTAAGAACAAAACCAAAACATGTAAAACAGTTTCTGGATAAACGTCACAAAATGAGCAGTTTGTATTAATGTTGTTTTTATTTCTGCATATAATGATTGGCCGGGTAAAACTTATGGATCATTTTGAAGGAAACTCCTTAACCTTGTTTACAATTAAACATTTATGAGGGAGCATCCACACTTTCTCCCTGTTCATATTTTTAATAAATTGATTCCAATAAGCAGTAACATAATGTCTCTTTGGAATAGAGCTCGTATTTTCCTGTTAGTATTTCAGGTTTTAATGAGAAACAGATTTTTCCTCTGGAGAGTTAATTGAACTGGGGAGAGAAACGTTTGTAAAAAGACTTACTCATAAATTAGAGTTCAATTCCTTATATCCTTGATTTGGACAAAGGATTGTTATTGTTGATTACCTATGGGTGGATTTGTCCTTTGTTGTCTTTTTAACAGAAATGTGTTCATTTTTTATAAAAATACAACCTTGTATGAACTTTAAAATGTATCCATCCTGAAACTAAGAGACACCTTTGTTTTTTTCTGCTTTTCTTTTCATCACTAGATATGTATGACGGCCAGCTGGCCTGATGTTTCCTTTTCTAGTTCTAAGATGTTTGGATATGTGGATACATGAACTTTGTATTTTATTTTACAGCAGGTGTTTTGAATTGATGTTTTTCTTTTCTATACCATGTAAACCCTGGGGAGGCTGAAAATGGGGCGTCTTCTGTTTCCACGTTTATTCTGAAGAGCAAAATGTGCTGGAAACGTCACGTGTGATGTGCTAAATAAATCTGCACTGGGAGCAAAAGTGTGCGTCTCCTCTCTGTTTTTTTCCTGGATCTCTGCTCTGAGACCAGAACCTGTTCAGATATCGGATGTGACACCTATTTTACCCTTTCAACAAACATCCACAATGTCACATTTTTCCATAAACTATTCCAGTTTAGTGTTAGAGGGCGAGGGCTGCCCTGGAGGCATCTATCAATTATATTATCTAAGGTTAAATTACAATAATAATAACATTCTATTTTCTATCCAGTCAAGTAGACGATCATGTTCTGGTTTAGAATTGTATCCATAAATGTTAGCAGTAATCAAAGTCATGTTATTAAGTGTAACTAGCAGTAAAGTGTAATGACATGGCTGTCCCAGTCTGCATGCAGGAATCTCCAGTAAAGACATTTTTATCTGTGCTGGTTCCAGCAGACGCTCAGAACTGGGAGAAAACCACATGTCATTACCCGTTGTGACCTCCAAACATTTACATCTGCAGATAAGGAATGAGATTCCTGAAAGAAACAAAGATCTGTTGGAAGTTGTTTGGAAAATAAAAACAAGGCTTTACGCTTACAATTCTGTCTTAAGGCTGTGATTTAAATTAATTTGGATTATATTTAAAATCTTTAAAACTAATAACTGAAACAAAAGCACAAAAAATGTATGAAGTGTTAAGACATTTTCCCACTGATTTAGAAGACTGATATCCTTACTTACCCCTTGTATGATGGACTTTGCTGTATTATTTTACTTAAATGTCATGTATTTAATGTATTTATTATTGTTTGTACCTTATTTTCATATTATATTACTGTATAATTGTCATGGGACATTCAATCTCTACACACTTTATTCTCAGGTTTACATACTATATTATATTTATGATAGAGCTTACATCTGGTATTAAACAGGTTATTTTTGTAAAAATGATATATATTTATTTATACAAATTAGTGTATAGTATAAAAAGTAAATACAGACATATAATTTATGTTTAGTTGTGGAAAGGGGGTGGGATTAAATACATTTATACTTCCTCCCACTCCTTTTCCAACATGTAACTGAAATATGTGTTTTGATGTGTTTTTTTTCTTTATGTGGTGGAATGTCCACCTGTATTTGTTTTCTTATCTTTTCTTCTTCTTTTTTTATACATGTTGAAATAAATAAAAACGAACGAACATACAGTGTCCAATCTACTGTTCCCTTTATCAACCTCGTTTCAATAACAAATGTATTTGTATGGAATGTAGATTTACCATGTTTGTTTTAGAATGAACCTTTGACACAAATAAAAGAATTAAGAAAAAAACCCATACCTGCTGTGAGAAGCAACACAAAACCACAGTTTCACGGTTAAAGGAGTCTCTTTTTTCTCTTTTTTAAGGGTTTTCCTCGAGGTGACAGTTCCGGTTATAGTATAATAAAGTTATAGTATAATATAGTTTATTTTTATAGTATATATTATGTAATAAACCGAGTTCTATGGTGTTTTTTCAATAAAGGATTGCAAAAGTTCGCCCTCTAGCGGTTATACAAGGTAACTGCAGTCAGTGTAAAGTTAGAAGGTTTAAATGACAATAGTACTTCCTGTTATTCCTTTCAAAATAAATCCACAATAAACAGTAAGAGGCACGACGACAAGTCTGATTCTTGGGCGAAAATAGTGCAAAAACAATCTTCATCTGTCTTCTGTCAATAATTAATGTAATTACAGTCGGTAACTTATGAATAGTTCTGTAATTAAAATGAATTACAGACGATAATGTCGTTAAATGGAAGAAAGCTGTAGTTTCTAGTGTCACCACCAGAGGGCGGTCTGTTCTCATCATCGCAACAACAGTCATCAAACTTTCTGCAGAAGAATAAAAAAAAGCTACTTATTTACTTTATTTTTTTAGCACTTTAAACAAAAACAGCGGAGCAAAGTGCAAAACTGCAATAAAAGACAATATTGACAAGACACAAGATATGAAACATAAAACAGATCATGAAACCTAAAATAGAGAAGAATCGAGGACCGGACATGTTTAACATACCGGCTGTGATTTAAATTAATTTGGATTATATTTAAAATCTTTAAAACTAATAACTGAAACAAAAGCACAAAAAATGTATGAAGTGTTAAGACATTTTCCCACTGATTTAGAAGACTGATATCCTTACTTACCCCTTGTATGATGGACTTTGCTGTATTATTTTACTTAAATGTCATGTATTTAATGTATTTATTATTGTTTGTACCTTATTTTCATGTTATATTACTGTATAATTGTCATGGGACATTCAATCTACACACTTTATTCTCAGGTTTACATACTATATTATATTTATGATAGGGCTTACATCTGGTATTAAACAGGTTATTTTTGTAAAAATGATATATATTTATTTATACAAATTAGTGTATAGTATAAAAAGTAAATACAGAAATATCATTTATGTTTAGTTGTGGAAAGGGGGTGGGATTAAATACATTTATACTTCCTCCCACTCCTTTTCCAACATGTAACTGAAATATGTGTTTTGATGTGTTTTTTTTCTTTATGTGGTGGAATGTCCACCTGTATTTGTTTTCTTATCTTTTCTTCTTCTTTTTTTATACATGTTGAAATAAATAAAAACTAACGAACATACAGTGTCCAATCTACTGTTCCCTTTATCAACCTCGTTTCAATTACAAATGTATTTGTATGGAATGTAGATTTACCATGTTTGTTTTAGAATGAACCTTTGACACAAATAAAAGAATTAAGAAAAAACCCAAACCTGCTGTGAGAAGCAACACAAAACCACAGTTTCACGGTTAAAGGAGTCTCTTTTTTCTCTTTTTTAAGGGTCTTCCTCGAGGTGACAGTTCCGGTTTTATTATAATAAAGTTATAGTATAATATAGTTTATTTTTATAGTATATATTATGTAATAAACCGAGTTCTATGGTGTTTTTTCAATAAAGGATTGCAACAGTTCGCCCTCTAGCGGTTATACAAGGTAACTGCAGTCAGTGTAAAGTTAGAAGGTTTAAATGACAAAAGTACTTCCTGTTATTCCTTTCAAAATAAATCCACAATAAACAGTTAAAAAGTCAAAACGAGTTTGTTTCGAGGAGAAATTAGTGCAAGAACAATCTTCATCCGTTTTCTGTCATTAATTAATGTAATTACAGTCGGTAATGTATGAATAGTTCTGTAATTAAAATGAATTACAGACGATAATGTCGTTAAATAGAAGAAAACGGTAGTTTCTGGTGTCACCACCAGAGGGCGGTCTGTTCTCATCATCGCAACAACAGTCATCAAACTTTCTGCAGAAGAATAAAAAAAAACTACGGATTTACTTTATTTTTTAGCACGTTAACCAAAAACAGCAGACCAAAGTGCAAAACTGCAATAAAAGACAATATTGACAAGACACAAGATATGAAACATAAAACAGATCATGAAACCTAAAATAGAGAAGAATCGAGGACGGACATGTTTCATTTAAATAAATCTTTATTAACAAGGATTACAATATCCAGTATAAATATCTCAGCGTCCAGTGAACAGTAAACAGGTGGAACAGAGAACAGAAGAGCCAGGGGTTACAGTGGATTATATACAAACTTTGGAGAGGCTGCAAATATTCACAGTCTTAATCGCCTTTTGATTAGAACAATCAATAAGTGATTTAAAATACATTTACATTTCCTTCTGAAACACAACAAAACAAGGGTTTTTGTAAATGAATTTGCTTTTATGTATAAACATTTTTGCCAAAATTAAAAATAGATTTATTAAAAAGTAACATGTTTCTTCTTCTCTAGGACATAACAGGAAACCAAACACAACATTTTCCCAAAACAAAGAAAAATCTTGGGTGAGATGATCAATAATAATCTACCGAGTTCTGCCCAAAATGTTTTAGTGTAAGAACAAAACCAAAACATGTAAAACAGTTTCTGGATAAACGTCACAAAATGAGCAGTTTGTATTAATGTTGTTTTTATTTCTGCATATAATGATTGGCCGGGTAAAACTTATGGATCATTTTGAAGGAAACTCCTTAACCTTGTTTACAATTAAACATTTATGAGGGAGCATCCACACTTTCTTCCTGTTAATATTTTTAATAAATTGATTCCAATAAGCAGTAACATAATGTCTCTTTGGAATAGAGCTCGTATTTTCCTGTTAGTATTTCAGGTTTTAATGAGAAACAGATTTTTCCTCTGGAGAGTTAATTGAACTGGGGAGAGAAACGTTTGTAAAAAGACTTACTCATAAATTACAGTTCAATTCCTTATATCCTTGATATGGACAAAGGATTGTTATTGTTGATTACCTATGGGTGGATTTGTCCTTTGTTGTCTTTTTAACAGAAATGTGTTCATTTTTTATAAAAAATACAACCTTGTATGAACTTTAAAATGTATCCATCCTGAAACTAAGAGACACCTTTGTTTTTTTCTGCTTTTCTTTTCATCACTAGATATGTATGACGGCCAGCTGGCCTGATGTTTCCTTTTCTAGTTCTAAGATGTTTGGATATGTGGATACATGAACTTTGTATTTTATTTTACAGCAGGTGTTTTGAATTGATGTTTTTCTTTTCTATACCATGTAAACCCTGGGGAGGCTGAAAATGGGGCGTCTTCTGTTTCCACGTTTATTCTGAAGAGCAAAATGTGCTGGAAACGTCCCGTGTGATGTGCTAAATAAATCTGCACCGGGAGCAAAAGTGTGCGTCTCCTCTTTTTGTTTTTTTCCTGGATCTCTGCTCTGAGACCAGAACCTGTTCAGATATTGGATGTTACACCTATTTTACCCTTTCAACAAACATCCACAATGTCACATTTTTCCATAAACTATTCCAGTTTAGTGTTAGAGGGCGAGGGCTGCCCTGGAGGCATCTATCAATTATATTATCTAAGGTTAAATTACAATAATAATAACATTCTATTTTCTATCCAGTCAAGTAGACGATCATGTTCTGGTTTAGAATTGTATCCATAAATGTTAGCAGTAATCAAAGTCATGTTATTAAGTGTAACTAGCAGTAAAGTGTAATGACATGGCTGTCCCAGTCTGCATGCAGGAATCTCCAGTAAAGACATTTTTATCTGTGCTGGTTCCAGCAGACGCTCAGAACTGGGAGAAAACCACATGTCATTACCCGTTGTGACCTCCAAACATTTACATCTGCAGATAAGGAATGAGATTCCTGAAAGAAACAAAGATCTGTTGGAAGTTGTTTGGAAAATAAAAACAAGGCTTTACGCTTACAATTCTGTCTTAAGGCTGTGATTTAAATTAATTTGGATTATATTTAAAATCTTTAAAACTAATAACTGAAACAAAAGCACAAAAAATGTATGAAGTGTTAAGACATTTTCCCACTGATTTAGAAGACTGATATCCTTACTTACCCCTTGTATGATGGACTTTGCTGTATTATTTTACTTAAATGTCATGTATTTAATTTATTTATTATTGTTTGTACCTTATTTTCATATTATATTACTGTATAATTGTCATGGGACATTCAATCTCTACACACTTTATTCTCAGGTTTACATACTATATTATATTTATGATAGAGCTTACATCTGGTATTAAACAGGTTATTTTTGTAAAAATGATATATATTTATTTATACAAATTAGTGTATAGTATAAAAAGTAAATACAGACATATAATTTATGTTTAGTTGTGAAGGGGGTGGGATTAAATACATTTATACTTCCTCCCACTCCTTTTCCAACATGTAACTGAAATATGTGTTTTGATGTGTTTTTTTTCTTTATGTGGTGGAATGTCCACCTGTATTTGTTTTCTTATTTTTTCTTCTTCTTTTTTTATACATGTTGAAATAAATAAAAACGAACGAACATACAGTGTCCAATCTACTGTTCCCTTTATCAACCTCGTTTCAATTACAAATGTATTTGTATGGAATGTAGATTTACCATGTTTGTTTTAGAATGAACCTTTGACACAAATAAAAGAATTAAGAAAAAAACCCAAACCTGCTGTGAGAAGCAACACAAAACCACAGTTTCACGGTTAAAGGAGTCTCTTTTTTCTCTTTTTTAAGGGTTTTCCTCGAGGTGACAGTTCCGGTTATAGTATAATAAAGTTATAGTATAATATAGTTTATTTTTATAGTATATATTATGTAATAAACCGAGTTCTATGGTGTTTTTTCAATAAAGGATTGCAAAAGTTCGCCCTCTAGCGGTTATACAAGGTAACTGCAGTCAGTGTAAAGTTAGAAGGTTTAAATGACAATAGTACTTCCTGTTATTCCTTTCAAAATAAATCCACAATAAACAGTAAGAGGCACGACGACAAGTCTGATTCTTGGGGGAAAATAGTGCAAAAACAATCTTCATCTGTCTTCTGTCAATAATTAATGTAATTACAGTCGGTAACTTATGAATAGTTCTGTAATTAAAATGAATTACAGACGATAATGTCGTTAAGTGGAAGAAAGCTGTAGTTTCTAGTGTCACCACCAGAGGGCGGTCTGTTCTCATCATCGCAACAACAGTCATCAAACTTTCTGCAGAAGAATAAAAAAAAGCTACTTATTTACTTTATTTTTTTAGCACTTTAAACAAAAACAGCGGAGCAAAGTGCAAAACTGCAATAAAAGACAATATTGACAAGACACAAGATATGAAACATAAAACAGATCATGAAACCTAAAATAGAGAAGAATCGAGGACCGGACTTGTTTAACATACCGGCTGTGATTTAAATTAATTTGGATTATATTTAAAATCTTTAAAACTAATAACTGAAACAAAAGCACAAAAAATGTATGAAGTGTTAAGACATTTTCCCACTGATTTAGAAGACTGATATCCTTACTTACCCCTTGTATGATGGACTTTGCTGTATTATTTTACTTAAATGTCATGTATTTAATTTATTTATTATTGTTTGTACCTTATTTTCACGTTATATTACTGTATAATTGTCATGGGACATTCAATCTACACACTTTATTCTCAGGTTTACATACTATATTATATTTATGATAGGGCTTACATCTGGTATTAAACAGGTTATTTTTGTAAAAATGATATATATTTATTTATACAAATTAGTGTATAGTATAAAAAGTAAATACAGACATATAATTTATGTTTAGTTGTGGAAAGGGGGTGGGATTAAATACATTTATACTTCCTCCCACTCCTTTTCCAACATGTAACTGAAATATGTGTTTTGATGTGTTTTTTTTCTTTATGTGGTGGAATGTAACCTGTATTTGTTTTCTTATCTTTTCTTCTTCTTTTTTTATACATGTTGAAATAAATAAAAACTAACGAACATACAGTGTCCAATCTACTGTTCCCTTTATCAACCTCGTTTCAATTACAAATGTATTTGTATGGAATGTAGATTTACCATGTTTGTTTTAGAATGAACCTTTGACACAAATAAAAGAATTAAGAAAAAAACCCAAACCTGCTGTGAGAAGCAACACAAAACCACAGTTTCACGGTTAAAGGAGTCTCTTTTTTCTCTTTTTTAAGGGTCTTCCTCGAGGTGACAGTTCCGGTTTTATTATAATAAAGTTATAGTATAATATAGTTTATTTTTATAGTATATATTATGTAATAAACCGAGTTCTATGGTGTTTTTTCAATAAAGGATTGCAACAGTTCGCCCTCTAGCGGTTATACAAGGTAACTGCAGTCAGTGTAAAGTTAGAAGGTTTAAATGACAAAAGTACTTCCTGTTATTCCTTTCAAAATAAATCCACAATAAACAGTTAAAAAGTCAAAACGAGTTTGTTTCGAGGAGAAATTAGTGCAAGAACAATGTTCATCCGTTTTCTGTCATTAATTAATGTAATTACAGTCGGTAATTTATGAATAGTTCTGTAATTAAAATGAATTACAGACGATAATGTCGTTAAATGGAAGAAAACGGTAGTTTCTAGTGTCACCACCAGAGGGCGGTCTGTTCTCATCATCGCAACAACAGTCATCAAACTTTCTGCAGAAGAATAAAAAAAAACTACGGATTTACTTTATTTTTTAGCACGTTAACCAAAAACAGCAGACCAAAGTGCAAAACTGCAATAAAAGACAATATGGACAAGACACAAGATATGAAACATAAAACAGATCATGAAACCTAAAATAGAGAAGAATCGAGGACGGACATGTTTTATTTAAATAAATCTTTATTAACAAGGATTACAATATCCAGTATAAATATCTCAGCGTCCAGTGAACAGTAAACAGGTGGAACAGAGAACAGAAGAGCCAGGGGTTACAGTGGATTATATACAAACTTTGGAGAGGCTGCAAATATTCACAGTCTTAATCGCCTTTTGATTAGAACAATCAATAAGTGATTTAAAATACATTTACATTTCCTTCTGAAACACAACAAAACAAGGGTTTTTGTAAATGAATTTACTTTTATGTATAAACATTTTTGCCAAAATTAAAAATAGATTTATTAAAAAGTAACATGTTTCTTCTTCTCTAGGACATAACAGGAAACCAAACACAACATTTTCCCAAAACAAAGAAAAATCTTGGGTGAGATGATCAATAATAATCTACCGAGTTCTGCCCAAAATGTTTTAGTGTAAGAACAAAACCAAAACATGTAAAACAGTTTCTGGATAAACGTCACAAAATGAGCAGTTTGTATTAATGTTGTTTTTATTTCTGCATATAATGATTGGCCGGGTAAAACTTATGGATCATTTTGAAGGAAACTCCTTAACCTTGTTTACAATTAAACATTTATGAGGGAGCATCCACACTTTCTCCCTGTTCATATTTTTAATAAATTGATTCCAATAAGCAGTAACATAATGTCTGTTTCGAGGAGAAATTAGTGCAAAAACAATCTTCATCTGTCTTCTGTCATTGTTCCGGTTTTTTCAAATCCCCCCGGACAGGGTGTAGGGAGAGTGGACGAGGAATAACTCAGCTTTTTCTCTTTTCTTTGTTTTTATTTTCTTGAAATTAATGTACTGCTTCTGTGGCAACAAGACGTACATTTGGGTTGTAGCAGCAGGTTATAAACCTGTGAAAAAGAAATGAAATCCAAGTACAACGTAGTTAATTACCTCAAACATAATCATATAATCATTAACAACAAAAAGCAATAACCATCGTCATCATCTGTCATAATTAAATACAATTAAATGGGGATTTACAAATACAAAATAAATTGCTTTGCACTTTTGCAAGTAAACACAAAAAGTTAATCTTATCTTTAAGTTTTGAGCCGCGATGTTCATTTATAACTTAAAACGGCGTGCTCCGCCACACCCACAAACAAACGCACACACATCTCCAGGTGCCGACAGCGCGACAGCGCAGCGGCGCATCATCAGCACAGCAACCATGTCACACACAAGTGATCGCAGCCGCGAGATGCGGATCCAGCACAGCAAGTATAAACAAACCCGTCACATTAATAAACGGAGCTCTTACCAGTACCGCATCACTCTCCCGACAATTTTACGTCACCGCACGGATCGCTTCCGCTTATGGCGCAACCGGCGGCGCACAGCTGATTAATAATGACATCACACCGTGGACCACCCACCTTACACCCCGCTCCTCCCACTGTGATTTATTGGAAGTGATTTCTAACTTAACACCTCCCACTTGACCGACTAATCATGAGATTCAAGAGGTCACACGTTTACACATAGCAAGTTACAAGTTACATTCTTTTTTTTTTTTTTTTTTCAAAGTACATATGCAGGTTAGTGTTGATCGCGAAGAAGGGGTGCAACTGTCACTGTTCAGGCACCTCCCCGACAGATGTGTTGTGTTCTGTCGGGATTGGTTATGGGGTGTGTATTCATCTTCTTTCTTCGTGTAATGGTGCAAGTGGTGGCGGAGGCAGCACAGACACATACCAACCAGCCTGAGAGAGAGAGAGTAGGAGGGGGCCTCCTGAGGCAGTGCCTGCAGGATCAGGGGGGTTGGGTGATGGCAGCCAATGAAGTCTTGGAGTTACTGGTCTTCCGCCGGGATCAGGAGCACCAATCTCCTCACATCTCTTCGCAGGATGATGGTTACCAGAGGCTGAGAGTTTTTTCTCGGTTGTCCACCTGCCAGTGAGGCAGGGAGGCCTGCACATGTCTTCACGTCTGCATCCCTGACGAGTCCCCTTCTATCTGGGTATACAGTCTGGATACGTCCGAGGCGGAACTGCCCCCGTAGGGCATTTTGGTCCGCTATCCAAACGATGTCGCCGACCTTGATATTTCTGCTAGTCCGGTGCCATTTTGGACGAATGAACAGGTTTGGTCCAGCGAGCTCACTCCACTTCTTCCAAAACATGTCCACTCCAATCTGGATGGTCCTAAGTCGGCGCCAGGGGTGGGTGCACAAGTTAAGCCCACCTGTGTCTCCTCCAAGTCCTGTTCGTCCGAGAAGCAGGGTGTTGGGGGTCAGGTACTCAACTGCGTCTTCTTGTACCTGCGCCCTAGCATCAATTGGCCTTTCATTTGTGAGGTTAGCTGCCTGGTAGAATAGGGTCTGGAGTTCCCCCCAGGTGAGTGATCCCGTTGTTCCTCCAAGGCTTATGAGAGCTCTCTTCAGGAGCTTTACAGCGGCTTCTGCGGCTCCGTTTCGATGGGGTGCATCGGCTGGATGGAAATTCCATGCCCAATCAGTTCCGTTCCGGGCTGCTTTATCCTCGATGGACACTTCTCGCAAGGTGTCCAGATATTTGTGCAACTCACGTAAGGCAGGTTTGGCTCCAGTGAAGTTAGTCCCCCTGTCCGACCAAAGCCGTCGTGGGTGGCCTCTCAAGGCTACAAAGCGGGAGTAGGCCTGGAGGAAACTGTCAGATGACTGGTCATCAACCAAATCAGCGTGAACTGCCCTTGACGCCATGCAACAGAAAATTATGCCCCACACTTTCTTTCTAGTCCTCTTCTTCACAGCGTCTTTTACCTCAAAGGGACCAAAGAGATCGAGTGTGGTGTTTTCGAAAGGGGAAGAACGCTGTGAATGCTGCGGAGGGAGGTCACTCATCATCTGCTGGCACATCTTTCCCTTTTGCTTACGGCACATGACACAGCTGTTTATAGTCTTTTTTACCGTTCTCCGGCCTTGTAGAATCCACGCCCTTTTTCTTGTGCGCAACAATGTGGCAGCGACACCTTCGTGGTTCGATTCATGGGCTTCTCTTGCTAGCAGGGTGGCTAGCCAAGAGCGGAACGGGATCAAGGGAACAGCTGTTCCATCTTCATTCCAGGACTGGACTCTGCCTCCACAAAGAAGAAGTCCTGTGTTTACATCTGTGTGAACGACCAGGCGGTTCAGTGTCGAGTCTTGGAATTCTACTCCATCTTGTGCTGCAAGGGCAAGGTCCTGGAAGGCTTCTGCTCTTTCCTTTGCAGAGAGTGTCGAGCCACTTGCCTCCCACTTTGGCGAGTCCAGGGGGGGCTGCCTTCTCAGCCATGTCTCCGCTGCTCGTCGAACCCAGGCTACAGCTCCACACAGCTTTCCCAGTGCGCTGAAATGTTGTGGCTCCACAAGGCTGACCAGTCCAATGCTCCAGTGTCTTTTCCTCCTCGCTGGCACAGATGTTGGATTCTCGCCAGTCTGAGTCTCTCGTTGGACCTCGTCACCTTCGACGTCTGCCTTGGAGTCAGATGTTCCAGCGCCATTTTTCTGTTTTGACTGGGCTCTGGTGACGGCTGCCGAGAACGCCTTCCGCTGAAGTTTTTTGACGTCTTCAGCAGCAGAGGATGTTATCTCACTGGCCGTTTTTGTAGGCCAATCACTTTCTGGCCATTTCAGGAACTCTGGGCCTTTCTGCCACCATGACTCTTCATTGAGTTCTTCAGAAGTGGCTCCCCTGGTGACCATATCAGCGATGTTGCATTTGCCTTCGACCCACCTCCAGTCTTGTCCAGCCACTTGTCCATTCTTTTGTATTTCACCAATGCGGTTGGCAAAAAAGGTCTGGTAGCCATAACTATCCTTTTGAATGGCCGCCAGGATGGTTTGGCTGTCCACAAAGTGAAACCAGAGCTCTACCTTTATGTGACAGTGTCTTTCAAAGTATTTTTTCAGCCGGCTGGCGAAGACTGCACCACAGAGTTCTGCTTTGATGACATCTCCTTTTTGGTCAAGTGGGGTCAGTTTGGCCTTAGACTCCACCAGCTTTACAACAACGTTGTTTAGCGTCGTCCACCGGAGGTAAAGCACAGCTCCATAAGAAGATTCGCTCCCGTCCGAAAAGGTGATGCCAGTTGGCAGACCCATGGTTTCAGGAGGGGTGAGGCTTCTGTCAAACCTGACTTGGCCAAGTTTCACATATTCCTCAAAGAGTGTGATTGCGGCCTCCCGGAGCCTTGGTGAGAGGGGGATGTCCCACGTGTCTGTTGGTGGATTGTCTTTGTTGGCTTCTTGGAAAGCTTCCCTGATTAGCATCGCACCCTTCTGTTTGGCTGGTGAGGCGAGGCCAATTGGGTCATAAAATGCAGCAATCTGGCTTAACAACATGCGTCGAGTGAGTGGTTCCGGTGTTCCACTCCTGACTTCCTCCACCCGCAGGTCGAGACCCGTTCTCATTTTTCCACGTTTTTTTTTAGAAGTTTATCGAGGTCATCAAACGCAGTTTGTCAGTCTCAGGCTCATATCCGACCCCCAGTGCTTTGTTGTCTTCCTCATGCAACTGATTAGGCAGCACTAGCGTCTTCGGTGATGTGGATTTTGGACTCGAGTCAGCTGGGATCTCACTCCTCCCACTTTGGCACGATAGGACCCACGGCTTGAGGGCGAAACCTCCGGCATTCAAGATTTCCTCTACCCCTTTGGTTATTCTTTCCAGGGTTTCAGGGTCGTTGTGTGAAGTGAGGATGTCATCCACATAGCTGTCCTCCGTGAGAGCTCTACGTTCCTCTACCATTTCAGTGAACTGGGGAAGGTTGGCCGTCTCCCTCATCGCAACCTGAGCGATACATCCTGCCGGTTTGTCCCCGATATTCACTCTCAAAACAGCGAAGACCTCGATATTATCCTCAGGATGGTCTCTCCAGAGAAATCGGTGGAGGTGGACCTCCTTGTCTTTCAACCACACGGAGTTATACATTTTTTTTAATATCGCCCAGTGCGGCATGCAGTCCACTCCTAAATCTCAGGAGGACTCCTCTGATTGGATTGAGGACATCGGGACCCTTGTGAAGGAGGTCGTTCAGACTTACCCCACGGAACTCCTGGCTGCTGTTCCACACGATCCTCACAGGAGTTGAGGTAGAGTGAGGGTTTGGCGCAACCAGGTGACTAATATACCACTTTGGCCCTTTCCAGCATTCCAGTTCCTCCTTGGTGAGTTTGACGGCAGCTCCTCTCGAGACCATGTCGTGGATTTGCTCTGTGTAAGCATTTTTCCATGCAGGTTCCCTCTCCAGACGCCTCTCCATGTTTATGAATGTTGCCTCCACAGCGTATCGGTTGTCCGGCAATGTTGAGGGGTTTGCTCTCCAAGGATATGCTGCGTCCCAATGGGGGGAACTGCTGTGTTTGTCTGCTAACACATAAGTGAGACACTCCTTTATTTTCTCTAGGTCTCTCTCATCCTTGAGGGTCATTTCGTTTCCTCCAGGAGGACACTTTCCACACTTGCAGCTGCCACACAGGGGAGTGCAGGCCGCGCCAATGCTGTCCCACTTAAACCATTCAAGCACTTCCTTGTTGGTGGTTGTTGTGGTTCGTGCTATTTTGTCTCCCTCTGCTGGAGCTATAATTGTCTCCTTGTACCCCATAGATGCTGCTCTCATGGTTCTTGCAAGATGAGTCTCAGATCGGTGCACAGCCAGGTCGACGGTTTCAAGGAGGTTAGGATGAGTTCCACCAACGGTCTTTCCCAACGGCCCGTCCCAGAGGACGAGGTCACCTATGATCTTAGTCGGCTGGGGAACAAGACGACCTTCACGGTGACTAATGAGGAGGTCAATTGTTGTTGGCCGAGCCAGCTCGTCTCTACTGACATTGGGGAAGAATTTCTGCAATTGTTTGGGGGAAACGGGTTGAGTCACCTCAGCAATGTTTTTTAGCCCATAGCAGAGGATTTTGTGTTCGGCCACCTTTCCTTTGGGTGTCTTGACCTTTAGCCGCAGAAAGTACCGTTTGGTCACAACCGTTTTTTTCATCCCACCGATGCCGTGAACGATGAGCTTGATTGTCTCGCCATGCAATCTAAGGCGATCGGCTGCTTTGTTGGTTATGTAATTCGTATCAGAGGCGAGGTCTACTAAAGTTCCAATCAGAGAGCCTGAATTTGTTGTCACCTTCATCAGCATCATCACGACTGGATGTTCCCTCAGCGTATCACCAGACTTGGTGCACACCGTTGAGGATATTTTGTTTGAAAATGCCTCTTTATATTTTTCCCTTTGCTCTGGGGTGAGATCAGCCAGGAACCTCTCCTGCTTTTCAGTGAGACCAAGCTTCTTTCCTCCAGTTCTTACGTTGCGGTGATCCTGACTGTCGGTGTCTTTCTTCGGAAAAGGGGGCTTCGGACACAGAAGGTAATTATGGTCTGACATTCCTCCTTTCCTGCAGTCTTGTTTTGGGCAGAGGAATCTTGTAGTGCACCCTTTGCCATCCTTATCATGTGACCGTAGTCTCTGTCCAAGCCTTTAATTCTAAGTCGGTGGTCCTTTAATGGTCGGTGCGGACTAATTTCTTCTTCCTCCGCCTGAACAATGGCCACCTCAGCCGTCTTGGCTTGAATGAAGAACGTGGGTTCAGCATAGCCATTCCAGAAGGTTTCCTGGGTTGCCTTCTTTACCTCGAGGAACCTGTCGGCGCACTCAGCGGTTTTCTCATCAATTTGAGTTGCTGATGCTCTGATTTCTTCATCATTTGATTCCCTTAGGGCTTCTGCATATTCGTACCCTGCGTCTGATACTTTGCAGAAGTCTGCTTTAAAGTGTTTCCATTCAGTCAGGATTTCACTTGGTTCCAAGAGTTCAAATCTTGTGAGGGTGTGACTCCTTTTTGTAAAAGAAGCTTGTGCCCTCGATCGCACACTCTTGAGTTTCTCCAGGTCTGCCATTTTTTTCTTTGCTGTTGACTGGGAGCTGGTTGTCACTAACAGTGGGTTCCTCTACAGGGGACTTTGTTCCACTCTTTGTGTGTAGTGCAGACTCTTTTGTTCAGTGCAGCTTTAATGGCAGTTGGAACGTGTTTTGTTTTGTTTTATTTTATTTTTATTTATTTATTTTTTATTTATCCACTGCACAGATCCGGTGCAGCAGCAGGAAGTGGTTTATAACTGTTCCGGTTTTTTCAAATCCCCCCGGACAGGGTGTAGGGAGAGTGGACGAGGAATAACTCAGCTTTTTCTCTTTTCTTTGTTTTTATTTTCTTGAAATTAATGTACTGCTTCTGTGGCAACAAGACGTACATTTGGGTTGTAGCAGCAGGTTATAAACCTGTGAAAAAGAAATGAAATCCAAGTACAACGTAGTTAATTACCTCAAACATAATCATATAATCATTAACAACAAAAAGCAATAACCCTCGTCATCATCTGTCATAATTAAATACAATTAAATGGGGATTTACAAATACAAAATAAATTGCTTTGCACTTTTGCAAGTAGACACAAAAAGTTAATCTTATCTTTAAGTTTTGAGCCGCGATGTTCATTTATAACTTAAAACGGCGTGCTCCGCCACACCCACAAACAAACGCACACACATCTCCAGGTGCCGACAGCGCGACAGCGCAGCGGCGCATCATCAGCACAGCAACCATGTCACACACAAGTGATCGCAGCCGCGAGATGCGGATCCAGCACAGCAAGTATAAACAAACCCGTCACATTAATAAACGGAGCTCTTACCAGTACCGCATCACTCTCCCGACAATTTTACGTCACCGCACGGATCGCTTCCGCTTATGGCGCAACCGGCGGCACACAGCTGATTAATAATGACATCACACCGTGGACCACCCACCTTACACCCCGCTCCTCCCACTGTGATTTATTGGAAGTGATTTCTAACTTAACAGTCATTAATAAATGTAATTACAGTCGGTAATTTATGAATAGTTCTGTAATTGAAATGAATTACAGACGAAAATGTCGTTAAGTGGAAGAAAACGGTAGTTTCTAGTGTCACCACCAGAGGGCGGTCTGTTCTCATCATCGCAACAACAGTCATCAAACTTTCTGCAGAAGAATAAAAAAAAAAACTACGGATTTACTTTATTTTTTAGCACTTTAAACAAAAACAGCAGACCAAAGTGCAAAACTGCAATAAAAGACAATATTGACAAGACACAAGATATGAAACATAAAACAGATCATGAAACCTAAAATAGAGAGGAATCGAGGACCGGACATGTTTAACATACCGGCTGTGATTTAAATTAATTTGGATTATATTTTAAATCTTTAAAACTAATAACTGAAACAAAAGCACAAAAAATGTATGAAGTGTTAAGACATTTTCCCACTGATTTAGAAGACTAATATCCTTACTTACCCCTTGTATGATGGACTTTGCTGTATTATTTTACTTAAATGTCATGTATTTAATTTATGTATTATTGTTTGTACCTTATTTTCATATTATATTACTGTATAATTGTCATGGGACATTCAATCTCTACACACTTTATTCTCAGGTTTACATACTATATTATATTTATGATAGAGCTTACATCTGGTATTAAACAGGTTATTTTTGTAAAAATGATATATATTTATTTATACAAATTAGTGTATAGTATAAAAAGTAAATACAGACATATAATTTATGTTTAGTTGTGGAAAGGGGGTGGGATTAAATACATTTATACTTCCTCCCACTCCTTTTCGAACATGTAACTGAAATATGTGTTTTTTTTCTTTATGTGGTGGAATGTCCACCTGTATTTGTTTTCTTCTTCTTTTTTTATACATGTTGAAATAAATAAAAACTAAAGAACATACAGTGTCCAATCTACTGTTCCCTTTATCAACCTCGTTTCAATTACAAATGTATTTGTATGGAATGTAGATTTACCATGTTTGTTTTAGAATGAACCTTTGACACAAATAAAAGAATTAAGAAAAAAACCCAAACCTGCTGTGAGAAGCAACACAAAACCACAGTTTCACGGTTAAAGGAGTCTCTTTTTTCTCTTTTTTAAGGGTTTTCCTCGAGGTGACAGTTCCGGTTATAGTATAATAAAGTTATAGTATAATATAGTTTATTTTTATAGTATATATTATGTAATAAACCGAGTTCTATGGTGTTTTATCAATAAAGGATTGGAACAGTTCGCCCTCTAGCGGTTATACAAGGTAACTGCAGTCAGTGTAAAGTTAGAAGAATTAAATTACAAAAGTACTTCCTGTTATTCCTTTCAAAATTAATAAACAGTTAAAAAGGCACGGCGACAACGAGTCTGTTTCGAGGAGAAATTAGTGCAAAAACAATCTTTATCCGTCTTCTGTCATTAATTAATGTAATTACAGTCGGTAATCTATGAATATTTCTGTAATTGAAATGAATTACAGACGATAATGTCGTTAAATGGAAGAAAACGGTAGTTTCTAGTGTCACCACCAGAGGGCGGTCTGTTCTCATCATCGCAACAACAGTCATCAAACTTTCTGCAGAAGAATAAAAAAAAAACTACGGATTTAATTTATTTTGTTAAAAACCTCGGTCACACTAGCAGTATGCAGAAGTAAGATTCTAAAGAATAATCGACTTAATAAACTTTCAGCCAACTGTGGCGTATTTATTCCAGCTTCAGTAATGCACATACAGGCTGCTCTCATCAACAGGTGCAGAGGAAGAGAGAGTGAGCAGGGCGCGAACACACCCTTTTATATGACGCACCGCTGACGTCATCACGTCAGCTCCTCTCACATCAAACAGCAGTACAGTAACAGTCAGTCATATATTAACATTTAACACTCCCACTTATGAATGTTCTGTATACTGTACAGTCTTTACAAAATCAAATAAATAAAAATAATAACATGGCAGTCAAATGCTAAACATTTACACACCAAACATGACCCCTACAAATTTCCTCAACTTTAACTTGGAGGCAGGTTTGGTCATTGCATCTGCAACCATATCATCTGTGGGACAGTAAACCAGTGTCATCTTCTCCTCTCTAATAATGGACCTAATGAAATGGTATTTAATGTCCACATGCTTACATCTTTGCCTGCACACAGGATTTTTCACAAGTGCAATAGCTCCTTGGTTGTCTTCATAAACCACAGTTTTCAAGTACTCATATGTATCAATACCTTTCAGTAGTTGCTCCAGGTAAATACACTCCTGTATTGTCAGAGCTAGAGCCATATATTCGGCCTCACACGTCGATAGTGCTACTGTGGGTTGTTTCTTAGTCTTCCAGGAGACTAGTGAGCTACCTTTACTCATGCTCACACTATACCCTGTGGTACTTCGTCTGTCAGTGGTGTCTGATGCCCAATCTGCATCACTATAAGCTTGGAGTCCTAGACTCTCGCTGCTCTTTCTGAAGCAGAGCTCCCTGTCTGCTGTACCCCTGATGTAGCGTAAAACGTGTTTCACTGTAACCCAGTGCTCCTCTGTGGGGTCAGAAAAATGCTGTGATAGTCTGCTTACCACAAAACATAAATCAGGACGCGTACAGGTGGTCAAGTAGATGAGGCTACCTACTGCCTCTCTGTACAACTTTACATCAGCCATTTTGGATGCATTTTCACTGTAGTCTAGCTTTTGTTCACATGGTGTTTCTCTAATTCTACACTCCTGCATGTCGAAACGATCCAGGATCTTTCCCACATACCTCTTTTGTGACATTTTTACACAATCGCCAGACTGGCTGAAATCTATACCCAGAAAATGTTTTAACCTGCCTAGGTCTTTCATCTTGAACCTGGTGGAAAGCATGCCTTTCACTTGCTCTAGGCTCTTGGTGTTGTTGGCTGCGATGATAAGATCATCCACCCAGATAACAATTATCACCTTCCCCGCCTCCTTAGACTCTTTAGAGTACACACAGTGGTCTGCAGGGTTCTGTGTGAAGTTGTCTTCTATCAGGCATGTGTGAAGCATCTCGTTCCAATTACGCCCTGACTGTTTCAGGCCGTAAATGGATTTCTCTAGTTTACATACTAGCTTTCCTCCCTCCTTTTCATAACCCTCAGGCTGTTCCATATAGATATCTCTATCTATGGGCGCATGCAGATACGCCGTTTTCACATCCATCTGGTGTAAAATCAAGTCGTCTTGGGCTGCCTTCTGCATCACCACACGAACACTGGTCAGGTTTGCTGTAGGTGAGAATGTTTCACCATAATCTATCCCCGCCCTCTGGCTGTATCCTTTGGCTACAAACCTAGCCTTCTATTGCTCATGTCCGTCACTGTCCTCTTTAATGGAGTATACCCATCTTCCTCCCACTGTCTTTCTGCCCTCTGGCAACTTAGTCAAAGTGAAGGTCCGGTTGTCTTCTAAAAATTTGATTTCCTCATCCATCGCTCTCTGCCATTTTTCTGACGCTGATGATGTCATGGCCTCTTTAAAGGTTGTCGGTATACCACACACCGCTCTATAGCAATAGTCTATGCTGGTGAGTGTGCTATCACCCTCCTCACTGTCCTCCTGAGTAACATAGTCCCTCAGATACCCCGGCGGTTTACGCTCTCGGGTGGGATATCTCCCACTGCTTGAGGCATGTGACGTCACCTTGGGGTGCTTCTCGCCACCATCCTCAGTTGACTGTGGGCTAACAGCCCGCTCATCTATGCTCACACTAGACTGTGGTGTATCTATTTCCTCACCACCTGTTCTAGAGTCCATTCCCAGCATTTGCGTCTGCGTCTCGTTCTCACGTGTCGTCTGGGTGACAAACTTCACCAGTCTGTGCTTCTGCACTTTCCCTTTATCGGGATAATAAACTAGAAAAGCAGGACTGCCCTTGTCATGCCCTACAAAAAGTCCTCTACCACACCTGGATTCCAGTTTACCTCTGTCCTGTTGGTAAGCGTAACACACTGATCCAAACTTGTGCATCCTGGCTAGATTACACTCTTTCCCCGTCAGTGCTGTGTATGGGGTGGTACCTGTGTGCTTATTAAAGCACCGGTTTCTTGTGTACGCTGCTTCCTGAACAGCATGGTGCCACAGACTCTTAGGTAATTTGCTGTCTATAAAAGCTTACATCTGGCCATCTCGAAAAGAGTACGTCCTTCCCTCTCAGCTATCCCGTTCTGATGCGGGGAGTAAGGACAGGACGTCTCATGTCTGATCCTGTTCTTCCTCAGTAATGCCCGGAACTCTCGGTTAGTGAACTCGGTTCCGTTGTCTGATCGTATGCATTTTACGTTGCCATAAGGCGCTACATCGGCTAAAAACTTCTCAGTAGCCTGAAGTGCATCACTCTTCGCTCTCAGAAAGTAAACAAACACTACTCCGGTACACACATCTGTGAAAGACTGCATATACTTAAAACCGTCTATAGACTTGTTGTTTACTGGACCAGCAAGATCTGTGTTCACCATCTCAAGTGGTTTATTTGTCTTTTCAGTTGGACCTCTGTTTCTCATTTGAGTGAATTTTCCCTGTATGCACACATCACATTCTTTATCAGGCCTGCGCTTTGCACCTTTAATATGCATGCCTACTGTCACATCCTGCAATTTCAGTATATCCTCGTAATTGCAATGACCCATTATCTCATGCCATGTCTGGATATCATGGCTGACATTACACACATCATATTCATCACACTCGGTTTGCAAGTAGTACATTCTCTTATTCACATGAATATTAAACCTTGTGCCATCGGGGGTAACAAGAGCATCTTTACCTTCCTCAAAGAATACTTTGGCACCATTAGCAGTAGCACACTTCACTGAAAACAGTTCTTGAGGGAAGGAGGGGATGTAGAGGGCCTTCTTCAGCGTCACCTTACACCGGCGCCCCTCACTGTCTATGAGGCACACCTGTGCGTCTCCCTTACCTCGTGCCAACCCGAAAATGCGCTTCCCGTCTGCCAGCTCCATGCTGTGCCTCTCCGGCTGGAAGTCGCTCTCAAAGCTCTTGAACCGCGTCTTGTCGTTGATGATGTGGGATGACGCCCCGGTGTCCACAATCATCCCCTTTCTCAGGATCTGCTGCGCTGACCGGCTGCCGCTCTCCGTCTCCGCTCTGAAGAAGAAGTCGTCTCCTCCCGCTGCTCTCCGTGCGTCATCTCGGTCCTCTCCGTGACCGCCGTCGTATACGCCATCTTGGACCCGCGCGTACCGAGCGCTCTGTCCACGTTTCTTTCTGCACACCTTGTCTGCATGCCCGGAATGTTTGCAGAAACCACACCAAACCGCCTTTTTACAGGCATCTTTCCGGTGACCGCTCTCCCCGCATCTCCAGCACGTCAGCTCCGTCGGGGGTCCGCTCGTTCTCCTCCTTGGCGCCGCCCGCGCTTTCAGCACCCTTTCTCCCGCCTCCTCGGCGGCTGCGTCGGTGTCCTCCGCGGCCTCGAAGTTCCGCAGCTTGGCCTTGAACTCTCCCAGCGACATGTTCACTGAGCCGTGCGTCACCATCAGCGTGAACGGCTTGTATTTCTCTGGTAGTCCCCGCATAATCATCGCCATCATCAGCCCTTCGCTTGGCGCCTCACCTGCGCTTTTAAGCGCGGTAATAATCTGCTCTGCCCTGATAATATACTCCGTCACAGTCTCTGTGTCAGCTTTCTTCAGTGCAGTCATTGTTATGTACAGGGAGACGATGCGGGGCCTACCTTTGCCAATATAATGTTCCCTCAATACTTTGAGGCTTTCCCGGCCCTTATCCTTTGTCTCCCTGAATATAAGTCCGAGACTCGTGTTGTCGAGAAGCGGCGCCAACGCGCAATATGCGTCGGCGTTCAGCTTGTCATCCAGGGCCCGCTGCTCTGCCGTCATGGGTCCCGCTGGTTCTTCCAGGATAGTCCTTTTCAGACCCGCTCCATGCATGCAGCACAGCATCCTCTCTTCCCAGAGTTCGTACTCCTCCGCTCGCCCGTCAAACGTGGGCCACTTGCTCTTGCTTCTGTTCGTCATGGCTCGTGCTTCGTAGTAGCCGCCCGTTAGCTCAGCTTTAGCTCCGCGTGGTTCTCCCACCGCTAAACTAGCTATACTTTGCAGCTAATAAGCTACCGCCGTTACCTCACCGCACCAGCAGGCCGGCGTCTTACTTTGCTCGTCGTCGACTAGCCTAGAATCTATTTCGTGACCTGGGCCCATAACCTGTTAAAAACCTTGGTCACACTAGCAGTATGCAGAAGTAAGATTCTAAAGAATAATCGACGTAATAAACTTTCAGCCAACTGTGGCGTATTTATTCCAGCTTCAGTAATGCACATACAGGCTGCTCTCATCAACAGGTGCAGAGGAAGAGAGAGTGAGCAGGGCGCGAACACACCCTTTTATATGACGCACCGCTGACGTCATCACGTCAGCTCCTCTCACATCAAACAGCAGTACAGTAACAGTCAGTCATATATTAACATTTAACAAAATACATTTATACTTCCTCCCACTCCTTTTCCAACATGTAACAGAAATATGTGTTTTGATGTGTTTTTTTCTTTATGTGGTGGAATGTCCACCTGTATTTGTTTTCTTATCTTTTCTTCTTCTTTTTTTTATACATGTTGAAATAAATAAAAACGAACGAACATACAGTGTCCAATCTACTGTTCCCTTTATCAACCTCGTTTCAATTACAAATGTATTTGTATGGAATGTAGATTTACCATGTTTGTTTTAGAATGAACCTTTGACACAAATAAAAGAATTAAGAAAAAAACCCAAACCTGCTGTGAGAAGCAACACAAAACCACAGTTTCACGGTTAAAGGAGTCTCTTTTTTCTCTTTTTTAAGGGTTTTCCTCGAGGTGACAGTTCCGGTTATAGTATAATATAGTTTATTTTTATAGTATATATTATGTAATAAACCGAGTTCTATGGTGTTTTTTCAATAAAGGATTGCAACAGTTCGCCCTCTAGCGGTTATACAAGGTAACTGCAGTCTGTGTAAAGTTAGAAGGTTTAAATGACAAAAGTACTTCCTGTTATTCCTTTCAAAATAAATACACAATAAACAGTTAAAAAGGCAAAACGAGTGTTTCGAGGAGAAATTAGTGCAAAAACAATCTTCATCTGTCTTCTGTCATTATTTAATGTAATTACAGTCGGTAACTGTAATTAAAAGGAATTACAGACGATAATGTCGTTAAATGGAACAAAACGGTAGTTTCTAGTGTCACCACCAGAGGGCGGTCGTAACACCGTAACACCAGTCATGAAACTGTAGAAAAATAAAGAAAAGCTACAAATGTTTTTTATTTTGTTGTATTTCATTTTATTTGTGTTGTTATTAAAACTGCTGCCTCAGTAAAGTTGTAGATTGTATAACTGTATAAACTTCATACAAAATAGTGTTAAAAGCTATATATTTACTTTATTTTTTTAGTACTTTAAACAAAAACAGCAGACCAAAGTGCAAAACTGCAATAAAAGACAATATTGACATGACACAAGATATGAAACATAAAACAGATCATGAAACCTAAAATAGAAAAGAATCGAGGACCGGACATGTTTAACATACCGGCTGTGATTTAAATTAATTTGGATTATATTTAAAATCTTTAAAACTAATAACTGAAACAAAAGCACAAAAAATGTATGAAGTGTTAAGACATTTTCCCACTGATTTAGAAGACTGATATCCTTACTATTGCGGCTGTTGTTAGTCCAAAAAAAAGGGCCGCGAAGGACTAAGCAGGGGAGGAAACACTGTGACGTGCTTGTATAAAGAATTCAGTTCCACTCCAATTATGCGTCTGAACATTTATTCTTTTCTTTGCTTGCACGTAAAAATAATCCAGGTACCAGTTTCCAAGACAACATTTGCGTGCGTGAGTGCGTGATTGCGTGATTGCGTGATTGCGGTCAACAGAAAAATATCACCTCCTCGAGCTCACCCCCTCTCTGTCAAACCCTGACCAGGTGAAGGTAATGAATGAAATACTATCAGCTGTTACTGCCCATGCCCCGGTGAACACGCCCACCACCCAAAGTGTCAATGAAATGTGCAGGTGCAATACGAGACCGTGAACATAAAAGCAAAGGAGAATTATGGCTCCTACATTCCAGCCACTTAATTATTCCAATAATAATTACACCACTACACATTATATACAAGAAAAACTTTAGAGAAAGATACAGTTCCTTTGAATGTCCTTTTCTTCTTTAGGCCAACAAAAAATAGTCCAAAGTCCATGTGACAGTGTCAAAATTCATAAGACAATGAAGTCTATGAAGTTCAAAGGTCAGCTGCACGTCCTCATGGATCTTCTGCTTCCTGTAGAAGGCAAACCTTTGTAATAGGTCTGTCCAGATAGCTGGTCTTCGTCTTGATCCGCACCTGGCGCACCAGTCCTCTTCTATCTGGGATCGTTTGCACAATCCTTCCTGTGAGCCATGAATTGCGGGGTGCTGAATCATCCACTATGAGCACAATATCTCCAGGAAGAAAGTTGCGCTTGACACTTGACCACTTCTGGCGCTCCTGAAGCAGAGGCAAGTATTCCTTGACCCATCGTTTCCAAAATAAGTCGGACATGTACTGAACTTGTCTCCATCTGCGACGAGCATACGTATCTTCTCTTTGGAAATGCCCCGGTGGAAACGATGGCATGGTCTTGAGCAACAAAAGATGGTTAGGAGTTAAAGCTTCCAAGTCATTGGGATCAGTGGATGCTCTGGTTATGGGTCGACTGTTGATGATAGCTTCTGCTTCGCAGAGAACTGTGTGAAGACCTTCTTCATCAAGGTTTTGCACCTTCAAGGTGGAATTCAGGACCTTCCTCACAGATCTAATCAACCGTTCCCATACTCCTCCATGATGTGATCCAGTGGGGGGATTGAAAATCCACTTAATCCCCTTCTGAAGGAGGGTGTCGTTGATTTGAACAAGGTTCCAACCTTCCATGGCCTTCCTCAATTCCCGCTCAGCTCCGACGAAGTTAGTTCCATTATCTGAGCGCAACTCCAACACTTGTCCACGTCTTGCTATGAAGCGTCGAAGAGCATTAATAAATGAATCCGTGTCCAAAGATGACGCTACTTCGATGTGGATGGCTCTTATTGCTAAGCAGGTGAAGAGAACTCCATATTTCTTCACCATGCTCTTCCCCCGTTTGATTTCAAAGGGCCCAAAGTAATCTACTCCAACACGTGTGAATGGCGGTTCATCTGGAGAAACTCTGTCCCGAGGCAAGTCTGCCATCTGTTGGTGTGCTGGAGCAGCATACAGTCGCCGACAGACAATACATTTCGACAGGATTCTCCTTATAGCCACACTAGCACCTGGGATCCAATACCTTTGACGCAGGCTAGATAACATGTGGTTGCGACCACTATGTCCCACCTCCTGATGTATATGCTGAAGAATGATATCAGAAATGTGAAGATCTTTCGCCAATATGGCAGGATGTTTAGCTTCTTCAGGCATAGCTGCTCGGCTAAGACGCCCCCCGACTCTTAGAACACCATCGTTGAGGACTGGATTGAGCTTGTAGATATGGCTAGTCCTTTTCACACTCTGTCCCTTTAGCAAGCTGTTGAACTCATCTGGAAACCTCTTCCTTTGACAGAAGCAGATGATCTCCATCTCAGCCTTTCTGAGCTCCTCAATTGAAAGAGAACCACTAGCAGCTTGAGCCTTGACACTCTGCATCCCCTTCTCCATTTCTCTTTCCTGTTGGTTCTTATCCAGGCCAGACTGAGCAAGAGTCACACTCAATTGCCTCCTTTCCTGACAAAGACGCAGCAGCAGGCTCTTAAACCTGAGGATCCAACCAACCATTTTTTTTAGATGGGTCAAGAGGAGAAGTGATTGATCAAACGGGTTACTGCATCAACCTCCTCTTCAGCCTGTACCGCGTTCACCTGGCTCATCTTGATCTCAGGGTCATCTAGGGAGATCTTCCCAGAACCATCAGGGTTTACAGGCCACTCCTCTAAAGGTCCACTGAGAAACCGAGGTCCAGACACCCAAGCGTCGTCCTTCAGCAGTGACTCCACTTTGACTCCCCTGGAGGCCATATCAGCAGGATTGTTGGTAGTATTAACATACCTCCACTGAGACGGATTCGACACACTGAGTATCTTTGACACCCTGTTGGCTACGAAAATTCGGAACCTTGAGGTCTCATTCCTGATGTACTTCAGTACAGAAGTACTATCAGTCCAAAAAATTGAGTCATGAAGTTGCATCCGCAGCTCCTTCCTCCATATCTCATCCATTCGACTCGCCACCATGGCAGCCGTCAGCTCCATACGAGGGATAGTGATCGGTTTCAATGGGGCAACCCTGGCCTTCCCCATTATGAAAACACAGTGCACCTGCCTGTGAATGTTGTGTAATAACAGGTAAGTCACTGTCCCATAGCCGCTTTCACTTGCATCTGCGAAATGGTGTAGCTGAGCAGACACTACCTCTCCAAAATCCACTGGTTTCAGGCATCTCTCAACCTTGAAATCTGCAAGCTGACAGAGTTCCTCCAGCCATCCTGTCCATTCTTGTGCAGCCGACGTCGGTATAGCATTGTCCCAACCAAGTCCCTTTCTGCACAAGTCCTGAAGAATCTTTTTGGCAGATAGAACCACAGGCGCCAAGATTCCCAAGGGGTCATAGATAGAGCTGACTGTGGATAGGATCCCTCTCCTGGTTAAAGGTCTGTCTCTGATCATGATCTTGAACTTAAACATATCCGACTGCACACACCACTGTACGCCCAATGCTCTTTCTATAGGAAGTGTGTCATTGTCCAAGTCCAGATCCTTAACCTCCTTAGCTCTCTCTTCTGGAGGTATAGCAGTCAGCACAGCACGTCGGTTGCTAATCCACTTTGTGAGTTTAAAGCCCCCTTTAGCACAAAGGGCACGCAGGTCTTGATATAGTGCTACTGCCTCCTCTTCAGAAGCCACAGATGAAAGGCAATCATCAACATAGAAATTGTGCAGGACTGTGTCGATTACCTTGGGGCTGAACTGCTCCTGATTGTCCTCTGCACATTTCCTAAGTGCAAAACTTGCGCAACTTGGTGAGGATGTAGCTCCAAACAGATGTGCAACCATTCTATGCTCCACCAGGTTCTGATAATGATCTCCCTCCGGCCACCAGAGAAACCTCAATAGATCTGAATCTTCAGGGGGTACTCTAACCTGGTGAAACATGGCCTCGATGTCTGCCATGAGCACAACGGGCTCCTTTCTGAACCGGGTCCTGACACCAATCAGTGTGCTGGTAAGATCAGGTCCCTGCAGGAGCTGTGCGTTCAACGATGTTCCCTGGAATGTAGCTGCACAGTCGAATACGACTCTGATCTTTCTCTTCTGCGGGTGGTATACACCGTGATGTGGTATATACCAGACCCTACCATCACTACGCTCTAGGTCCTCAACTGATACTTTCTCTGCATAGCCCTTGGAGATGATGTCATTCATGAAAGCAACGTAATCTGCATGAAACGAAGCGTCCTTATCAAACCTTCTCTTGAGGCTCAGAGCCCGCTGTTCGGCAATCCTTCTGTTATTTGGCATGTTCACATCCACTTTCCTCAAGGGTAAGCCAATACTGTAATGGCCATCGATCAGCTTTGCAGACTTTGTGACGTACTCCATAAAGCGATCGTCCTCTCTCGACAAGCCCATCTGCTCATCCTGACTGCACTCAGGGAAATCGACCTTTAGCTGCTGCTTCCACATGTCGTCAAATCTTGCCACAGAGATCCTATTGACTGTGACATGTGGCTGTCCACAAATAGCTGCTCTACTTCCCTCTCCTCCGAGAGGTCCATTTATGGTCCAGCCCAACATGGTTTTAACCGCGTATGGGCCTCCATCAACACTCCGAACAACTTGCCATGGCTCCAGTGCCTTGGGAACATTTGTTCCAATCAACAGGTCAATCTCTGAATCAATCTCTGTTATTTGTATGTGTTTCAGGTGTGGCCACCTTTGGAGGTCTTTCTGTCGAGGAATGTTACTTTGATGAACTGGCATGTTTTTCTGTGTGAAGATATCAGGCAGATCACAAAAACAATCGCTATCCAATCCAGCCACTTCCAGATCTGAGACAACGTAGCTTTCAACGACCTTCTCCTGACCCATAGTCCGAAGGAGAATGCCTGTTCTTCTTCCCCTGAGATTCAACCTGTTCATCAGCCTCTCCGTGCAGAATGAGGCGGAGCTCCCAGGATCCAGGAAGGCGTAAGTAATCATTGTTTCATGCCCCTTCTTAGGCTTGACATGAACTGGCACGATGGAGAGCGTACAATCATGCTCACCAGCCCCTGTAAGACCACTGGTTTGGACAGAGATCAGAGCCCCGCCCAGTGCCGACTCCGATTCTCCCTTGGTTTGCAGTGAACTTGTTTCCTTTTCTTTTGAGTGAATATGAAGTATGCTAGGGTGCTTCAGACTGCATACTTTGCATGAAAGCCGTTTCTTACAGTCTCTACTCATGTGCCCAATGCACAGGCATCCAAAACACACACCATGTCCCTTTAAGAAATCAATTTTCTCACTGTGCGCCTTCTTTTCCAATTGAAGGCACAGATCCAGTGAATGTCCACCTCCACAAAACAGGCAAACCCTTGTCCCAGATGAGCTTCTCTCCTTCGGCTTTGTCACAGGCTCAACTTTCCTTTCCACTGTGGCAATGGTGGTAGCAAAGCTACTCCCTTTTGTCCTAGAGCGAGGTTGAAACTTAACTCTCACATCCTTGGTTGCTGCAACTGATGGAGCATCTTGTATATCCCCAAACAGTGGATCACTTGCAATCTTCACTTGTTGTTCAATGAAGCCAACAACGTCAGTAAACGTAGCTCTCCGTCCACGCCTCTCCTGCAGCTCACATGCCACAGTCCTCCACCTGTCCCTGAGTTTGTAGGGCAACTTTTTTATGATGGTTAGCATATTGGCAGGCATGTCCAAATCACACATGTATTCAACTTCTTCCATGGCGTTGCAGCAGCCTCTCAAAAAGAGACCAAATGCCTGCAGAGCTTTCACATCTTCAGATTTTATTGGGTGCCATGAAAGAGCCTTTTCCATGTAGGCTGAAGCAATTTTCTGTGCATTGCCAAAATGCTCTTGTAGCAAATTCTTAGCCTTGGCATATCCTCCATCAGGGACCATATGCTGACAACTCCGAACGAGGTCCCGAGGCTGCCCCCTGGTGTACTGTTCGAGGAAATATAGGCAGTCTCTTGAGTTGTCAGTCTTCTTTTCAATGCTGTTCTCAAAAGCCCTTATGAATGTGTGATATTGCAAAGGGTCACCGTCAAAAATTTGAATGTCTCTTCTAGGCAAAAATGAAAGAGACTGCTGTTGAACTAACAAGGCTGTTATTTCATTCTGTTTCTCCAAGACTGTGATTATGTTGTGCTGGTCACTGCTTGGAACCAGTGCTGCAGGGTGGTTGCTTTGGTGCTGAGGCTGTGAAGATGCTCGACTGCCTGGCACTGGTGCTGCAGGGAGATAGCCTTGGTGTGGCTGAAACAGAGGAGGTGCTTGAGTTTGTGTTGCACTTTGATGTATTTTAGCCTCTGAGCGTCTTGACAATGTGGGTGGAGGTTGTAAATCCTGATTTAAATATCCCACTTTAGGTCTTGCGCCCAAAACATGTGAACCATTCTGGCCAGCTGAAATGTTTGTATCAGGCACAAATGGGGTTGCATCAGCGCTGAGTGTCTTTAGTTTCCTTTGCCCCTTTTCAAAGTAAGAGGTCATGCCATCGGATTTCACAGATGCACTACTTGCTACACGAGATCCTCCAGAGCCTCTCAGCACATTCACTTTAGCCACTGATGCAGCTATCTCCGTTTCAAGTGCAAGTTGCTCCTTTTTCTTCCTTAACAGCTCCTCCTGTTCCTCCAATGCATGCTTGTCCTTTAAAAGCCTTTGTTTTGCCACGAGAGCGGCCATGTCAGCCTCAGCCTGAATGCGAGCTGATGATGTTGTTGAGCTACTGGACCTACTTCCAGTAGAGCTTTGCTTTCCAGACTGTCTGCTTCCAATGTTTGACACACTGTCGTATGGTTTAATGTCATCTTGTGCAACAGAGGCTCCATCATTTTGTCCCGAGTGCTTTGAAACATGAGATGAAACATGAGACTCTTTCTCAGCATGATGTGTATCAGAAACTTGAATGAGAGTTGACCCCTGTTGTGTTACAGACATGGGAACATCATTTTTTCCATTTATTTCATCATTTAATTCATCATTCTTTGCAATCTGGGCAATGGTATTGCTTATTTGTCTCCCAGTTTCAGAACACCACTGCTGGGCATCCACAACAAATCCATTATTACATCTGAGCACATTTGCAAACCATTCATTTTGTTTTTCCTGTTCCTTTTTAGGAAGTAAAGGAATCACAGACTCATGTAACAGGGCGGTGTTTTCAACCATTTGATTCAACTTCTCCATTTGAGACTGCACTTGTGGGAAATTATCATCATTTTGCATAAGATCCTTTATTGTGTTTGTTAAACCTTTAATTTTGTTAACCATTGCTTTACGTTCCTTCTGGAGAGTTTCAATTTTATTGAACAGGGCCTTGGTAGTGAGTTTAATTTCTCTTTTTTGTTCATCCATTTTTGAACCATTTTCAACTGAACTCGCCTTTGATCCACTCACTGACATTTTCCAGTAGCAAACTCAAAATCCACGCACTTCAAAACGATCAATCACTTCACCGCTGCCTCATAAACGTCATCCACTTCAGCAAACGACACCAGCAAACAACATCACGTCCCCAATGGACAAGCGGCAGCAGAGTTTTCAGACTGTGCTCAAACAAACAATCCACACAGCAAGAACTGAAATCGAGTTTCTACATACCGCTTCTGTTGCTGTGTCGTTTGCCCCAGCTTGTCTCCGTGGCTTCCTTTTATGATTGAAAGAACGAATGAATGAATGAATGAAGCGCGTGCACGCGCAGCGGTGCTCCAGGCGTTTCAATGTTTCCTTAGATCCAAAGTGCTCCAACGCGATATGAGGAATCCTTAATGAACGAAAACAGTTTACTCCTCTAGATCAACACTTTGGATGAAAATTTTTCTGTTGACATATATTGCGGCTGTTGTTAGTCCAAAAAAAAGGGCCGCGAGGGACTAAGCAGGGGAGGAAACACTGTGACGCGCTTGTATAAAGAATTCAGTTCCACTCCAATTATGCGTCTGAACATTTATTCTTTTCTTTGCTTGCACGTAAAAATAATCCAGGTACCAGTTTCCAAGACAACATTTGCGTGCGTGAGTGCGTGATTGCGTGATTGCGGTCAACAGAAAAATATCACCTCCTCGAGCTCACCCCCTCTCTGTCAAACCCTGACCAGGTGAAGGTAATGAATGAAATACTATCAGCTGTTACCGCCCATGCCCCGGTGAACACGCCCACCACCCAAAGTGTCAATGAAATGTGCAGGTGCAATACGAGACCGTGAACATAAAAGCAAAGGAGAATTATGGCTCCTACACTTACTTACCCCTTGTATGATGGACTTTGCTGTATTATTTTACTTAAATGTCATGTATTTAATTTATTTATTATTGTTTGTACCTTATTTTCATATTATATTACTGTATAATTGTCATGGGACATTCAATCTCTACACACTTTATTCTCAGGTTTACATACTATATTATATTTATGAAAGAGCTTACATCTGGTATTAAACAGGTTATTTTTGTAAAAATGATATATATTTATTTATACAAATTAGTGTATAGTATAAAAAGTAAATACAGACATATCATTTATGTTTACTTGTGGAAAGGGGGTGGGATTAAATACATTTATACTTCCTCCCACTCCCTTTCCAACATGTAACTGAAATATGTGTTTTGATGTGTTTTTTTTCTTTATGTGGTGGAATGTCCACCTGTATTTGTTTTCTTATCTTTTCTTCTTCTTTTTTTATACATGTTGAAATAAATAAAAACGAACGAACATACAGTGTCCAATCTACTGTTCCCTTTATCAACCTCGTTTCAATTACAAATGTATTTGTATGGAATGTAGATTTACATGTTTGTTTTAGAATGAACCTTTGACACAAATAAAATAATTAAGAAAAAAACCCAAACCTGCTGTGAGAAGCAACACAAAACCACAGTTTCACGGTTAAAGGAGTCTCTTTTTTCTCTTTTTTAAGGGTTTTCCTCGAGGTGACAGTTCCGGTTATAGTATAATAAAGTTATAGTATAATATAGTTTATTATTATAGTATATATTATGTAATAAACCGAGTTCTATGGTGTTTTTTCAATAAAGGATTGCAACAGTTCGCCCTCTAGCGGTTATACAAGGTAACTGCAGTCAGTGTAAAGTTAGAAGGTTTAAATGACAAAACTACTTCCTGTTATTCCTTTCAAAATAAATCCACAATAAACAGTTAAAAAGGCAAAACGAGTGTTTCGAGGAGAAATTGGTGCAAAAACAATCTTCATCTGTCTTCTGTCATTATTTAATGTAATTACAGTCGGTAACTGTAATTAAAAGGAATTACAGACGATAATGTCGTTAAATGGAACAAAACTGTAGTTTCTAGTGTCACCACCAGAGGGCGGTCGTAACACCGTAACACCAGTCATGAAACTGTAGAAAAATAAAGAAAAGCTACAAATGTTTTTTATTTTGTTGTATTTCATTTTATTTGTGTTGTTATTAAAACTGCTGCCTCAGTAAAGTTGTAGATTGTATAACTGTATAAACTTCATACAAAATAGTGTTAAAAGCTATATATTTACTTTATTTTTTTAGTACTTTAAACAAAAACAGCAGACCAAAGTGCAAAACTGCAATAAAAGACAATATTGACATGACACAAGATATGAAACATAAAACAGATCATGAAACCTAAAATAGAAAAGAATCGAGGACCGGACATGTTTAACATACCGGCTGTGATTTAAATTAATTTGGATTATATTTAAAATCTTTAAAACTAAAAACTGAAACAAAAGCACAAGAAATGTATGAAGTGTTAAGACATTTTCCCACTGATTTAGAAGACTGATATCCTTACTTACCCCTTGTATGATGGACTTTGCTGTATTATTTTACTTAAATGTCATGGATTTAATTTATTTATTATTGTTTGTACCTTATTTTCATATGATATTACTGTATAATTGTCATGGGACATTCAATCTACACACTTTATTCTCAGGTTTACATACTATATTATATTTATGATAGAGCTTACATCTGGTATTAAACAGGTTATTTTTGTAAAAATGATATATATTTATTTATACAAATTAGTGTATAGTATAAAAAGTAAATACAGACATATCATTTATGTTTAGTTGTGGAAAGGGGGTGGGATTAAATACATTTATACTTCCTCCCACTCCTTTTCCAACATGTAACAGAAATATGTGTTTTGATGTGTTTTTTTTCTTTATGTGGTGGAATGTCCACCTGTATTTGTTTTCTTATCTTTTCTTCCTTCTTTTTTTTATACATGTTGAAATAAATAAAAACGAACGAACATACAGTGTCCAATCTACTGTTCCCTTTATCAACCTCGTTTCAATTACAAATGTATTTGTATGGAATGTAGATTTACCATGTTTGTTTTAGAATGAACCTTTGACACAAATAAAAGAATTAAGAAAAAAACCCAAACCTGCTGTGAGAAGCAACACAAAACCACAGTTTCACGGTTAAAGGAGTCTCTTTTTTCTCTTTTTTAAGGGTTTTCCTCGAGGTGACAGTTCCGGTTATAGTATAATAAAGTTATAGTATAATATAGTTTATTTTTATAGTATATATTATGTATTAAACCGAGTTCTATGGTGTTTTTTCAATAAAGGATTGCAACAGTTCGCCCTCTAGCGGTTATACAAGGTAACTGCAGTCTGTGTAAAGTTAGAAGGTTTAAATGACAAAAGTACTTCCTGTTATTCCTTTCAAAATAAATACACAATAAACAGTTAAAAAGGCAAAACGAGTCTGTTTCGAGGAGAAATTAGTGCAAAAACAACCTTCATCTGTCTTCTGTCATTAATTAATGTAATTACAGTCGGTAATTTATGATTAGTTCTGTAATTAACAAAAGTGCAAAACTGCAATAAAAGAAAATATTGACAAGACACAAGATATGAAACATAAAACAGATCATGAAACCTAAAATAGAGAAGAATCGAGGACCGGACATGTTTAACATACCGGCTGTGATTTAAATTAATTTGGATTATATTTAAAATCTTTAAAACTAATAACTGAAACAAAAGCACAAAAAATGTATGAAGTGTTAAGACATTTTCCCACTGATTTAGAAGACTGATATCCTTACTTACCCCTTGTATGGTGGACTTTGCTGTATTATTTTACTTAAATGTCATGTATTTAATTTATTTATTATTGTTTGTACCTTATTTTCATATTATATTACTGTATAATTGTCATGGGACATTCAATCTCTACACACTTTATTCTCAGGTTTACATACTATATTATATTTATGATAGAGCTTACATCTGGTATTAAACAGGTTATTTTTGTAAAAATGATATATATTTATTTATACAAATTAGTGTATAGTATAAAAAGTAAATACAGACATATCATTTATGTTTAGTTGTGGAAAGGGGGTGGGATTAAATACATTTATACTTCCTCCCACTCCTTTTCCAACATGTAACTGAAATATGTGTTTTGATGTGTTTTTTTTCTTTATGTGGTGGAATGTCCACCTGTATTTGTTTTCTTATCTTTTCTTCTTCTTTTTTTATACATGTTGAAATAAATAAAAACTAACGAACATACAGTGTCCAATCTACTGTTCCCTTTATCAACCTCGTTTCAATTACAAATGTATTTGTATGGAATGTAGATTTACCATGTTTGTTTAAGAATGAACCTTTGACACAAATAAAAGAATTAAGAAAAAAACCCAAACCTGCTGTGAGAAGCAACACAAAACCACAGTTTCACGGTTAAAGGAGTCTCTTTTTTTCTCTTTTTTAAGGGTTTTCCTCGAGGTGACAGTTCCGGTTATAGTATAATAAAGTTATAGTATAATATAGTTTATTATTATAGTATATATTATGTAATAAACCGAGTTCTATGGTGTTTTTTCAATAAAGGATTGCAACAGTTCGCCCTCTAGCGGTTATACAAGGTAACTGCAGTCAGTGTAAAGTTAGAAGGTTTAAATGACAAAACTACTTCCTGTTATTCCTTTCAAAATAAATCCACAGTAAACAGTTAAAAAGGCAAAACGAGTGTTTCGAGGAGAAATTGGTGCAAAAACAATCTTCATCTGTCTTCTGTCATTATTTAATGTAATTACAGTCGGTAACTGTAATTAAAAGGAATTACAGACGATAATGTCGTTAAATGGAACAAAACTGTAGTTTCTAGTGTCACCACCAGAGGGCGGTCGTAACACCGTAACACCAGTCATGAAACTGTAGAAAAATAAAGAAAAGCTACAAATGTTTTTTATTTTGTTGTATTTCATTTTATTTGTGTTGTTATTAAAACTGCTGCCTCAGTAAAGTTGTAGATTGTATAACTGTATAAACTTCATACAAAATAGTGTTAAAAGCTATATATTTACTTTATTTTTTTAGTACTTTAAACAAAAACAGCAGACCAAAGTGCAAAACTGCAATAAAAGACAATATTGACATGACACAAGATATGAAACATAAAACAGATCATGAAACCTAAAATAGAAATGAATCGAGGACCGGACATGTTTAACATACCGGCTGTGATATAAATTAATTTGGATTATATTTAAAATCTTTAAAACTAATAACTGAAACAAAAGCACAAAAAATGTATGAAGTGTTAAGACATTTTCCCACTGATTTAGAAGACTGATATCCTTACTTACCCCTTGTATGATGGACTTTGTTGTATTATTTTACTTAAATGTCATGTATTTAATTTATTTATTATTGTTTGTACCTTATTTTCATATTATATTACTGTATAATTGTCATGGGACATTCAATCTACACACTTTATTCTCAGGTTTACATACTATATTATATTTATGATAGAGCTTACATCTGGTATTAAACAGGTTATTTTTGTAAAAATGATATATATTTATTTATACAAATTAGTGTATAGTATAAAAAGTAAATACAGACATATAATTTATGTTTAGTTGTGGAAAGGGGGTGGGATTAAATACATTTATACTTCCTCCCACTCCTTTTCCAACATGTAACTGAAATATGTGTTTTGATGTGTTTTTTTTCTTTATGTGGTGGAATGTCCACCTGTATTTGTTTTCTTATCTTCTCTTCTTCTTTTTTTTATACATGTTGAAATAAATAAAAACGAACGAACATACAGTGTCCAATCTACTGTTCCCTTTATCAACCTCGTTTCAATTACAAATGTATTTGTATGGAATGTAGATTTACCATGTTTGTTTTAGAATGAACCTTTGACACAAATAAAAGAATTAAGAAAAAAACCCAAACCTGCTGTGAGAAGCAACACAAAACCACAGTTTCACGGTTAAAGGAGTCTCTTTTTTCTCTTTTTTAAGGGTTTTCCTCGAGGTGACAGTTCCGGTTATAGTATAATAAAGTTATAGTATAATATAGTTTATTTTTATAGTATATATTATGTATTAAACCGAGTTCTATGGTGTTTTTTTCAATAAAGGATTGCAACAGTTCGCCCTCTAGCGGTTATACAAGTTAACTGCAGTCTGTGTAAAGTTAGAAGGTTTAAATGACAAAAGTACTTCCTGTTATTCCTTTCAAAATAAATACACAATAAACAGTTAAAAAGGCAAAACCAGTCTGTTTCGAGGAGAAATTAGTGCAAAAACAACCTTCATCTGTCTTCTGTCATTAATTAATGTAATTACAGTCGGTAATTTATGATTAGTTCTGTAATTAACAAAAGTGCAAAACTGCAATAAAAGAAAATATTGACAAGACACAAGATATGAAACATAAAACAGATCATGAAACCTAAAATAGAGAAGAATCGAGGACCGGACATGTTTAACATACCGGCTGTGATTTAAATTAATTTGGATTATATTTAAAATCTTTAAAACTAATAACTGAAACAAAAGCACAAAAATGTATGAAGCGTTAAGACATTTTCCCACTGATTTAGAAGACTGATATCCTTACTTACCCCTTGTATGATGGACTTTGCTGTATTATTTTACTTAAATGTCATGTATTTAATTTATTTATTATTGTTTGTACCTTATTTTCATGTTATATTACTGTATAATTGTCATGGGACATTCAATCTCTACACACTTTATTCTCAGGTTTACATACTATATTATATTTATGATAGAGCTTACATCTGGTATTAAACAGGTTATTTTTGTAAAAATGATATATATTTATTTATACAAATTAGTGTATAGTATAAAAAGTAAATACAGACATATCATTTATGTTTAGTTGTGGAAAGGGGGTGGGATTAAATACATTTATACTTCCTCCCACTCCTTTTCGAACATGTAACTGAAATATGTGTTTTGATGTGTTTTTTTTCTTTATGTGGTGGAATGTCCACCTGTATTTGTTTTCTTATCTTTTCTTCTTATTTTTTTATACATGTTGAAATAAATAAAAACGAACGAACATACAGTGTCCAATCTACTGTTCCCTTTATCAACCTCGTTTCAATTACAAATGTATTTGTATGGAATGTAGATTTACCATGTTTGTTTTAGAATGAACCTTTGACACAAATAAAAGAATTAAGAAAAAAACCCAAACCTGCTGTGAGAAGCAACACAAAACCACAGTTTCACGGTTAAAGGAGTCTCTTTTTTCTCTTTTTTAAGGGTTTTCCTCGAGGTGACAGTTCCGGTTATAGTATAATAAAGTTATAGTATAATATAGTTTATTATTATAGTATATATTATGTAATAAACCGAGTTCTATGGTGTTTTTTCAATAAAGGATTGCAACAGTTCGCCCTCTAGCGGTTATACAAGGTAACTGGAGTCAGTGTAAAGTTTGAAGGTTTAAATGACAAAACTACTTCCTGTTATTCCTTTCAAAATAAATCCACAATAAACAGTTAAAAAGGCAAAACGAGTGTTTCGAGGAGAAATTAGTGCAAAAACAATCTTCATCTGTCTTCTGTCATTATTTAATGTAATTACAGTCGGTAACTGTAATTAAAAGGAATTACAGACGATAATGTCGTTAAATGGAACAAAACTGTAGTTTCTAGTGTCACCACCAGAGGGCGGTCGTAACACCGTAACACCAGTCATGAAACTGTAGAAAAATAAAGAAAAGCTACAAATGTTTTTTATTTTGTTGTATTTCATTTTATTTGTGTTGTTATTAAAACTGCTGCCTCAGTAAAGTTGTAGATTGTATAACTGTATAAACTTCATACAAAATAGTGTTAAAAGCTATATATTTACTTTATTTTTTTAGTACTTTAAACAAAAACAGCAGACCAAAGTGCAAAACTGCAATAAAAGACAATATTGACATGACACAAGATATGAAACATAAAACAGATCATGAAACCTAAAATAGAAAAGAATTGAGGACCGGACATGTTTAACATACCGGCTGTGATTTAAATTAATTTGGATTATATTTAAAATCTTTAAAACTAATAACTGAAACAAAAGCACAAAAAATGTATGAAGTGTTAAGACATTTTCCCACTGATTTAGAAGACTGATATCCTTACTTACCCCTTGTATGATGGACTTTGCTGTATTATTTTACTTAAATGTCATGTATTTAATTTATTTATTATTGTTTGTACCTTATTTTGATATTATATTACTGTATAATTGTCATGGGACATTCAATCTGTGAGCTGCTTCCACCAGGCTAGTGGCGGCTACCACCAGGCCAGTGGCGGCTACCACCAGGCCAGTGGCGGCTACCACCAGGCCTAACTACAGCTACTATCCAGCCTGACAGCAGCCATCACCAGCAGCAAGCAGGCTTCCAGTGGCCGACAGCAAGCCTCTCCCAGCAACAAAGTGGCTCCTACCAGCAGCCAGGAAGCTTCCAGCAGCAACTGGTTAAAGAATCATTACCAAGATGGCTACGAAAAGAGACATGGAAGAACTGAAGAGATCGAATGATGAAGTGAGAAAATCCTTGGAGTTCATGGGACATCAAATGGAAGCTATGACAAGTAAGCAAGACATTTTAATGGACATGATAAAAGAGATCAAAGAACTGAAGAAGCAGAATGAAGAGAAAGATGTCAAGATTGCACAATTGGAAAGCAGATGATCAAATATGGAACAATATACTCGGATGAATGATGTCATTGTCACAGGACTGTGGATAAGACCGGGGTCATTTGCTGCTGCATTGAAGTCCGGGGCGGAACAACCAGAGCCCACTGACCAGGATCTGGACTCAGTGGAGCAGTAGGTGGTTACGTTCCTCCAGAATAAGGGAATCAGTAGAAACAAGGACAACATAGAAGCCTGCCACCCTCTGCCCAAGAGAGACAAAAGCAAGCCAGCAACCATCATCATGAGCTTTGCAAACAGAAAATACAAAAGCAATCTTCTGCAACAGGGTAAGAGGCTCAAGGGAACAAATGTTTACCTCAATGAACATTTAACCAAAAATAATGCTGATATTGCAAGAAAAGCGCGCTACCTACGCAAAGAGAAAGAAATTCAAGCAACATGGACCTCCAATTGTAAAATCTACATAAAGCTAAATGGCCCACCTGAACAGGTAAAAGTGCTAGTGGTCAGAAGCATGAAAGATTTGGAAAAATATGCATAAGGAAAATTCTGCTGTTGGTTCAGGTGTGTGGGACTTTGACTTTGTGTTTAGTATTGCTAATTGTTCTTTTGTTCTTTCTGACATCCATCGGCATAGCTGACTTTATACAATATGTCTATCAAACTCCCTGAAAAATAAGGTAAATGAGTTGAGTAACATTATGTTAGAAAATGATCTACACATAGTGGCAATTTCTGAAAGTCATCTGGATGAATCAATGGACAATACTGAAATATGTATACAAGGCTACAATATAATCAGACTGGATAGAAACAGACACGGAGGTGGAGTAGCTTTTTATATACATATATCATATTCCAACAAAATGAAGAGGTAATCTTAACTATCCAGACGTGGAAGCAATCTGGATTCAGGTTCATTTGCCTCATCTCAAGCCAGTACTAATATGTTGCTGTTATAGGCCACCGAACTCTGATGCTGTTTATCTTGAAAACATCTGTTCAATGCTTCAGAATGTTTCAGACACAGACAGGAGACTTGAATATAGACTGGCTCTCAAAAAGCTGCCCTATGAAAAGAAAGCTTAATGACATTGCCACTGTATGTAACCTATCTCAAATGGTAAACTTACCAACCAGAATGAATATAAAGAAATCTGGTGTATCATCTTCAACCTGTATTGATCATTTCTTTACGAACTCAACTGATAAATGCTCAAATGTTGTGTCAGTTCCTATTGGTTTCAGTGACCATAACATGATAGCCACAGCAAGAAAAGCCAAAGTCCCCAAAATGGGTCTTAAAATTATATATAAAAGAATCTATAAGCATTTCTGTGATAGTACATTTATTGAAGATATGCACAAAACAAAGTGGGACAGTGTATTACAGTTTACTCATACTGAAGATGTTCTACATGAATTTATGAAGTTGTTTTCCTCTGTCTGTGACAAGCATGCACCACTAAAAAAAACTTACCGTCAGATCTGTCAAAGCACCTCGGCTCGACTCTGACTTGAGAAAATTAATGAAAGAAAGAAATCAATTGAAAAAAAATGCTACAAATTCAGGGTGCTCAGAGGATTGGCTGGTATATCGCTCTTTAAGAAACAAAGTGACCAAATTAAACAAACAGAAAAAAAGGCTTTACTATCAATCAAAAATTGAAGAAATGAAACATGACAGTAAAAAACTTTGGAGTACTCTCAATCAAATCATGGGTAAAGATAAAATGAAAAAAATCCACATCTTTCATTGAATCAGGTGATGGTTTCATCACCAAGCCCAAAGAAATTGCAGATCATTTCAATAATTATTTCATAGATAAAGTAAATACAATAAGAAACAGTATGCTGCCTGGAAATAGTCAACTTTCTGAATCAATTATAAAAAAACATATCATGCACGACAAAAGATGTCGTGAGATTCTGCCCACTAGCATGTTAGAAATTAAAAAACTTTTGTCTGAATTGAAATGTGACAAACCTTGTGGACATGATAATTTAGATAGCAGACTGTTAAAACTCTCAGCCGAAATTGTAGCTGGACCAATATCCCATATTTTCAACTTGAGTTTGGAAGAGGGTATTTATCCTCAAGTGTGGAAGTTAGCTAAAGTCACTGCTTTACCTAAAAATAGAAAAGAACCATTCACTGGCTCAAACAGTACGCCGATCAGTATCTTACCTGTTTTGGGAAAACTTATGGAAACAATTGTATTTACACAAATTCAAAATGACTTCTCTATAAATAATCTCAATTCTGATTTTCAACATGCGTATAAAACTGGATATTCAACATGCACTGCTCTCACACACCTGACAGATGATTGGCTTAAACAAATTGATGGTAAATTATTGGTGGGAACAGTGTTGTTGGATTTTAGTGCTGCCTTTGATATCATTGACCATGAACTGCTCCTTTCAAAACTAGCTGCTTATGGTTTCCAACCCTCATCTATTAGCTGGATGAAAAGCTACCTATTCAATAGAAGGCAGTGTGTCATGTTTAATGGAACTTTTTCATCTATTAAAACATTACATTGTGGCCTTCCTCAAGGAAGCTGCCTTGGTCCTCTGCTGTACTCGATATTTGTAAATGATATGCCTTATATTTAAAAAAATGCTCACACTGCAATTTATGCAGATGACACAACAATATATGCATCTGCAAAGAATGACACAGATCTGAGCAGTATTGTTCAAAAAGAGTTAACGCAAATTTCTAAATGGGTCACTGAAAATAAACTGAAACTGAATATAGACAAAACGAAATGTCTTGTTATTTGCTCAAAACATGCTGGAAAAAAGGAACACGGATTATGTGTGTCCTTGCATGGAGCTGAAATTGAGCAAGTTAAGGAGGCCAGATTACTGGGTGTTACGATTGATGAAACATTGTCTTGGGACACTCACATAAACAACATTGTAGCAAAAATGAGTAGAAGCATCTCAATCATTAGAGGAGTGCCTATTTTGTAACCAATACAATTATTAAACAAGTTATACAATCTCTGGTTTTGTCACATATTGATTACTGCCCAGTAATCTGGTCTAACGCCTCCAAACATGAAATATATAAGATCCAGTTTACCCAAAATAGAGCAGCGAGACTCGCTCTGCATAGCTCGTATAGATGTAGTGTCGAAGAAATGCATAATAAACTATCATGGATGAAAGTCAATGACAGACTAGCATGTAGCCTGATACTGTTTTTAAACAATATTTACACATGTCATACACCAAATGATCTCTTTTCTCAGTTGCTTCTTGCTAGTGATAGCCACAGCTATCATACTAGACATGAGAGGTGATTTCACCTGCCCAAACCTAAAACCCATGCACTAAAAACAACAGTAATGTACAGGGCAGTTACTTACGGGAATAGACTTCCAGAAAATCTTATTTCAACTAGTGGCAGAGTTGAAGCTTCAAGAGGAGACTAAGAAAGGAAGTTCAAAAGAAACCGGTTGTTTTAGATCGTGTCTAATGGTTTTAGCTTATTGATTTAATTGAGTTAGGTGTTATATAAATAAACATATTTTCTTGTTCTGCATTTAATTTCAATTCTTAGTATTTTATTTTGCTGAGGTTTTGTGACGTTTCCGGTTGTTTTCACTATTTTTAAATTTTCTTCTATTGAAATAAGTTTCTTTGTTTTTGTTTTTGTATTTGCCTCATTTAGTATGAAATTATTTATCTTTAGTTGGATTTATCTTTAATCTATCTGTTTTTGGTTGTTATTTTTTTTTTGTTAGTTTTTTTCACTTAGGAAAATTCCTTTTCTTTTTTTCTCATTGTTTTCTGCTTATTATCTTTAGTTTTTATTTGTTTCTGTTTTTTTTGTCTTATTTTCTTTTTAGTTGTTGTTCTTTGTACTTGTTATCTACTTTGTTTTATTCTGTTTAACTAACATTTTATATTGTACTGTAAAAGTTTTATAGAAATGTATATTTGTACTGTTGGACCCCAGGAAGAATAGTGGCTGCTGAGGCAGCAACTAATGGGGATCTGAAATAAATACATAAATAAATCTTTTCCATCTTTATTCAAAAATATAAACTTGATTTCTACGTCTCATTGTTATTTTTTCCATTCCATATTTGTCATTTACAAGATCCTTCCATTTAGAATTAATTAAATGATCATCCTTTAACCAATTTCTTGTAATTTGTTTCAACAATGCTGCTCTTAAAACTAAAAACAAGTGAGTTTCTTTCCTCTTCATTTCTTCTGCTGTTTTTCCAAGTAATAACACCAGTGGATTTTTATCAAAAGAAACAGAAAAATTATTCTCCAATTCTCTGACAGAGTTTTCACTAAATTCACTTCTAACTAAACATGACCAGAATACATGACTGTGGTGTTTTATCTGCTCCTGCATTTTCTACAACAATTTGAATTTAGATCACATTTGTACTTACTTTAAATTTGGGGTGTCCTAAAATATCTAATTAAAATCTTCCACGCAAACTCCTTCCAATAATTTGAATTAGTTGTTTCATAAATGTTTTTACACATTTGTTCCCAATCAACAGAAGAAATATTACAAAGAAGTTGATTCTCCCATCTTTGTTCTGTTTTTGATATGTGGAATAAAAGTGAGCTCAGAGTCAAAAATCAGGCCCAGATTTGTAAGTGATTTTGAGGGTTTAAATCCTGTAACTTTGGTAAAAGTTTCTCTCTCTGGCCTTCAGGACCGATGAGTAAAACCTCCGTTTGTCCTGGTTGAGCTGTAGGAAGTTTGCTGCCATCCATGACTTCATGTCTAAAATACAGTTCAAAAGGGCAGCAATTGATATTATGGATTTCTTCAAATTGGAAAAAATAAAGTTTACAATTAGGGGTTCATTAGAAAGTTCTTCTCCAGCTGGAAACCATTTATTACTTATTTAGAAAATGTGAGAGTATTTCCAAAGGACTGAGCTGATGTCTTTGTTTTTCTATCCCTAAGAATAGTAACAGAATAATTACTAATACATTGGTATATAACTCTGGGGTGATATATGACAACATTCCCACTCAAGTATTTACTAGTTTAACTTGTGACTATTACTGGAATTGATAATCATTGATCTAAGAACTAATTATTAATCTCTAGATAACCCATTTCGTTTTATTTTCTTAGTTAAGTTTACATTCATTGCACTACTACTAATTTTTTGTTATGTCACTATATATATATATTTTTTTTAAACTTTTATTATTATTATTATTATTTTTTTTCTATTCCCAACGTGGATGACAACATGAGTTTGTGTTTTCTTCTGAGTCCTGATGAACTGGACGACATCATGGACTACGTTTACGTCAGTCCAAATTCAGGTTATTGCTAATATTCCGGTTCCTGAAACATTGGGAATATTCCGTTTCCATGGTAATTAATCATTTATCTGGATCAAACCAGCGACGCACGGAGAATGTGATGACACAATTCCCGTCATTTCTGCTTCTTCTTCCTGGATCCAAATTCAAAACAAATGCTGCTTCAGCAACTTTTAGTAAATCTTCTATCCCGGTACTTTCTACCGTCTACAAATGCAGAAATGTTCATATCCTTCATTCCATTTATGAAGTGATTAGTCTCCTCCTGGTCTTGGTTTCTCCGTGTTTAGAAGAACTTCCTGGACTCAAAAGACCAGAATTCCTTGTGAACAGAGCATGAGCAGAAAACAGATTCCTGTTCCGTTTGATGGGGATATTCCGTTACGTTTACATGACCCAATATTCAGTTTTAAAAGGAGGAACCCAGGGCTCATATTGGGGTTTTTAAAAACCAGAATATGAGCATATTCAGGTTATTCAAAGGGGTTATTGGTGTTTACATGGCCGTGTAACCGGGTTATTGCTGATATTCAGGTTGTAAAAGGTTATTGATGCTGGAAACACAGTCAGTGCAGGCAGGTGTGAACTCCTCAAAGCTGCTGCTCAGGTTCCCAGCAGGGAAACTTCCACATCTTTTTAGGGCTCTGCTTTCTGCAGAAGGTTGATGAGTGGGCGAGGGAAAGCTGCTTGAACGGGACCTGCTGCAGGACTTTTCCTTCCTCTCACAGGAACCTGTGGTGGAGAGTTTTAGAGGACCAGAGGAAGGCGGAGCGTTGCTCGCTGGGATCGCCTTCATTCTGATAAAAGGCTCACATCCTTCTCCCAGGTTGGAGTCTTCTTCTTCACGCTGTTGTGTCTCTTCACTGCTGCTTTCAGCAGATTTAGGAGCAGGGACAGAAGGAATGTTAGTCTGAGAGCAGGAAGGAGCGGTGGGAGCAGACCAGGGTGTTTTTTTTTACAGTATATTTATATATAGTATAAAGTATATTTATTGATTTCAAAGGGTCAAACAATAGTGAATTAAATGACTTTACATCAGTGGTTTTCAAATGTTTTCAGTCAGGCCCCCCTTGGGGAATTGGAAATATTTTAGAGCCCCCACCTAACTTTCCCACCTAGACTGGTAGAATTAATCGTATATAATTGTACAAACATTACTCTACTAATAATAAGATACAAAACCCAACTATAATTTTATATTGTATTATTAATTGAACATGAACAAAAGTGCTTGTATTGGCAAATGATTCGGTGACACTGAAATAATTAGAATAATAAAATAAAAATAATAATAATATAACTTTATTTGTATAGCACTTTTCAATACAAATACCAACCAACAATTATGATACTAACAATAATAAGTAGTAATTGAAACTAGGCCTTCCTCCCTGAGTATTAATTTTTTTTAGAACTTATTTTATGAACATATATTAATAGACATGAACTCCTATTTGTACTGCAGGTTGTAAATAATCACATGACTATTCCGTTCCTATTCCACACTCTATCAGTGACTTGTGTGTGCTTGTTTCCCTTGCAGATCTTCTCAAACCAGCTGTTGTCTCTTGATATTCTCCAAATATCTGACTTTCCTTTCCTTTGTTTTGTAAAGATCTTCTTTGAGGTTTATTTTCCCCGTCATTGATCTCCACCTTGTCGCTAGACTCCATCCCAATCCCGCATTGACCCGGCGGGACCCGATCCCAATGCAGCCGTCTGGTTTCCAGCTCCGCTCCGTCTTCCTCCCCCCCTGCAGTACCTCCACGTCCCACTAGGGGGGCACACCCCCCCTGCAGTACCTCCACGGCCCACTAGGGGGGGCACACCCCACAGTTTGAAAACCGCTGCATTACATCAATATGCACCCTCTTTTTTTTTTAGACGGGGGTTTTTGACGAGGGGAGAGTTGGAGGTTGGTGGAGCCACAAGCTTCACCAACCTTTGCTGGTGTTGAGAGATTATAGGAGGACGTCTACTCTGAGAACAATCCACCTGCTCCACCGTCGTCTGTTTGGCTCCAATTTGTTCTGCAGATAAAAACAGATGAGACGGTTGTTTTATTTGACACTAAACTCACGACATCTGGAAATCATTTTAAAGTTACACCTGAAATCACAACAAGACTGTAAAAATATGAGAGTTTATGGAAACGGACATGTAAAACCATGGTGGCTCTAATGAATGTGAGCAGGTAAATAATGATGAGTGAGCAGAGGTGCGTGCAGCGTCCCAGCATGCACCTCTGCTCACACTGAACTGGCTGCTCTGTCTGATGCTGAAGCTGCTTCTGGGTCTGGTATCAAACCCGTCCTTCCTGATGAGGAACCTGGGTTTCTTCCTGAAGCTCATGTTCAATCCAGAGCCAACGCTTTAGCTGCCATGGTGGAGGATGCTGGAAACCAGCCTGGAGTTCAACACCTTCCTCCAGAAATCTGATCAAGAATGACTGAATCTCCTCCTGAACAAGATCAGTCAATACTTGGAACATTCAGTCAAGTCTCTCTGTCACACCTCGTGTTTCAGTTTTGTCTTGACTTCCCTTGTTCAGAGACTCACATGAAATGATAAGTTTACATATTTATGCTCATAAACAAGGAGAGTTCTGCAGAGTTCGTAACCTGGATGAACCAATACGACGACTATTCCATCAACTGAACCTATTTATGATGAAATAACTGCACAAACATTTCATTTTTATGAAAAATACAGTCCTGTTTGTATATTATTATATTATCACTGCAGTTATTAGATTTTAAAATACTTGATTTCTTCTGGAGTGGAAAGTGGAAATGTCGAGAAAAAAGTGGAAATGTTGAGAAAAAAGTGGAAATGTTGAGAAAAAAGTGGAAATGTTGAGAAAAAAGTGGAAATGTCGAGAAAAAAGACGAAATGTCGAGAAAAGTCAAAATTAAAAAGGAAAGGAAAAAGTGAGAAGAAAAGAGAAAAAAAGGAAAAAAAAGAGAAAAAGAGAAAAAAAAGGAAAATAAATAATTAAATAAATAAAAGGTGAAACATTTTTGAAAAAGCTCCAGGAGCCACTAGGGCGGCGCTAAAGAGCCACATGCAGCTCTAGAGCCGCGGGTTGCCGACCCCTGTACTAGACCAATAATGTGTTAACTTATTATATTATTGGTTCAAAAACGTAATTCCATTCTTGTTTGTTCCTGTTTGTGTTCCGTGTGAAACGGCCACATGGACGAGGTTATTGGTGGATTTTCCATTCTGGGTTCCTTCAGAGTTCAGAGCTGCAGTGGAGCAGCTGTGTGTCTGAACATCCTGGAAGGCCGTCAGCTGGAATACTCCTTTATTTGTGGACACGTGAACACCAGCACAACACTGGTCTACAACACACATCTGGATCCTCTGATCCTGCAGCCTGTCATCATCCTCCTCTCACAGCTTTACTGGGGAAAGCAGCCGCTGAGAAGCTGCAGCTTCACTGGAAACACTGGATCTTTGATAGACACTGGTTTTAGTAGAAAACTGCTGGAAGCAGCAGGACCGACTCCAACCTCCACTGACCTGAGAGTCTGCAGCTGGTAGTGTGGACTCTGCAGCAGTTTAGACAGCTGCTGCACATCTGCAGCACGCAGGTTGTTGTTACTCAGGTCCAGATGTTTCAGGTGGGAGGGGTTGGACTTCAGAGCTGAGACCAGAGGAGAACAGCTGATCCCTGACAGACCGCAGTGCTGCAACCTGAACAAAGACACCAGAGAAGAAGAACCAGATCAGTCTGATGGTCAGTGTGGATCAGCAGGAGATCAGTCTGATGGTCAGTGTGGATCAGCAGGAGATCAGTCTGATGGTCAGTGTGGATCAGCAGGAGATCAGTCTGATGGTCAGTGTGGATCAGCAGGAGATCAGCCTGATGTCTGCAGGTTAGTGTCAACACAACTTTATCATCACATTCATCTGAACACAAAACTAAAACATGTCTGACCTCAGAGTCTCCAGTCTGCAGTCTGGACTCTCCAGGAAACCACACAGATGTTTCACTCCTGAATCCAGCACGATGTTGTAACTCAGGTCCAGAAGTTTCAGATGTTTCAGGTGGGAGGGGTTGGACTTCAGAACTGAGACCAGAGAAGAACAGCTGATCCCTGACATATTGCATTTCTCCAACCTGCATGAAGAATAAAAGATGTGAGCTGAACCACCAGGGTGCAGGTTCCAACAGAACCAGTGAAAAAGATCTTCATCAATATTCATGACATCATGCTGCTGCTCCAATGAAGACGTAGTGACTTCAGCTCTGCAGCTCTGCAGCTCTGCAGCTCCACCAGTGGATCATCCATACAAACTCATGTTGTGTTGGAATATCTCAGTCGGTACAAACGTTAGAATCTCAGTGTTTGGATCAGATGAAACATGTTGGACAGATGAAGATGAAGATGTTTGTAGACGATGCTGCACGATCTCTGCACAAACAAACATTCTGCTGCACAGGTTCAGTTCATGTTGGGATGGAATGAAGACGTCTTTGTTGAGGGAACATCGTTCACCACTCTGTACTGCACACTTGTGCTCCACGGAGAGGAAAGCAGCCTGCAGACACTTCAGCTGGTTTCTAATGATGTCAGGAGCAGATGAGTCCAGAGACCAGGATGGTTCAGAGCAGCTCAGGTGTTTGTGGCTGCAGAACTCACAACTGTTACAACTTCAGTCAAAGAACAAACCTCAGAGTCTCCAGTCTGCAGTCTGGACCATCCAGGAAACCACACAGCTGCTTCACATCTGAATCCTGCAGCTGGTTCCCCCTCAGGTCCAGATGTTCCAGATCAGACGGGTTGGACTCCAGAACTGAGACCAGATCATCACATCTGATCTCTGACAAACTGCAGCGCTCCCACCTGGAGAAAGAATAAAACACAGATAAACATCTAGATGAGTGTTTTCTCCTCCTCCGTTCAGGGGGGTGTGGTGGGCAACACTGGAGCTTCACAGTCACAAGGTTCCTGGTCCAAATCCTGGCCCGGTTCTTTCTGCCTGGCGTTTCCAGGATCTTCCCTCACGTTCACTCAGAAACTCCACAGTTCAGAAACACGTCTGTCAGGATTCTTGAAGCTTCCACATTAAACGCAGGACGGAGATACCGGGTCGTTTCTTTGATCAGATGATCATTTTTAACGACAGCCAACAAAGTACTACGTTTACTTTCAGGAATGTGGTAACAAAGTATTCCAGAGTAGTGGTGAGTACTCTGATTACTATCGGGGGATCATGGAGACTGTATGGACTTGGGAATGCAGGACTGGACTTTTACTGGTTCTGTTGCTGCCGTCAAATTCAACATTCATCAATGTTTTGGTATTTCTATCAGAATTATTATCATTATTTAATCATATTTCTGTTAATAATGGATGAAACACAAATGACAAACTTATCACAATCAAACAGAAGTGATTGTAGGAGGAGAAGAGGTTCTGGAGAACTCCATACAGGACCTGCATCATCCCACTGATAGTAATAAGAGTATTAAACACTATTCAACAATATTCCTGAAAGTAAACCAAGTACTTTGTTGTTGAAAACTACATTTGACTCTCTCAGCTGATTATACGTCTTACTTTTAGCTCTGCGGAGTCACAGATGTGTTTTATTTTACAGTGTTTGGAGCATCTTCATGAAGGAAAGCAGCAGTTTGGTCTTGTTGATTGTGAGATGTGATATCTGACATAACGAGGCTGAACATCTTCTGCTCCAGGATCTGGTGTGGACTGTCTGAGGGAGCAGCAGCAGGAAGAGCTGCTGGTCCTTTCACTGGATCACAACTGTATCTACGTATTACAGATAACATGTATTTTCATGGAATAAAGGTTGGGATGATCAGAGTGGTGTTGATTGACAGACTAATGTTACTTCCTGTTGCTTCTTTCCTCTTGCTGCTCTCTGCAGCCTCTGCTGCTCCTCCCTCCACAGACGCCACACGTGTTAAAGGCTGATGGGAAAACCTGCGTGGTGCTGGTTCTGGCGTGGAGACCAGTTTATCAACGAGCGTTTGTCTCCGTTCCTCCAGAACCAGGACAACAACGGCTGCAGGAAGCTTCTGAACGTCACTCATGAGTTCTGGACGGTGGCCGACGAGGGCCAAACGCACTGCAACGGCCTAATGCGTCTCAGTTCAGGAAAACGGCTTCAAGTACAGAAACGATCAAACTCACAAACTCAAAACCAGGTACAAAAAGAGGAACGTGGTGCAAATGAAAAACGTGCTGCAAAAAACAAAGACAAATGCAGCATCATCAAATGTAAAATATGATGTAAATAGAAACGATGCAAAGCACAAAACGATATAAAACAAGAAACCCTCTTCAAAAGAAAAATGCTTCATAACCGGTCACTACAACCGGGAGTGCTGTAACGTTAACTGGTGCTTTATGTCAATCTCTAATCATGATCTTATCTTATTAATATTATGTGCAGCCTTGTATCGTCTGGTGTAAAATATAATAAAGAAACGTCTCGTAATGTGCAGCGTTGTACAGTGATATAAACATCACATTAGCGTTCCCGCTGTATGTTTAAACCATGGACGTAAACACTGTGGTTCAGTCAGCTGTTCGGTCTCTGTTACGCTGAGAGCGCCCCCTGCAGGTTTGGAGACTTCCGGTTGTAGTGACCCGTTATGAAGCGTTTTTCTTTTGAAGATGGTTTCTTGTTTTATATCGTTTTGTACTTTGTATCGTTTCTCTATTTGCAGCGTGTTTGATGATGCTGCATTTATATTTGTTTTTTGCAGCACGTTTTCCTGAACTGAGACGCATTCGGCCGTTGCAGAGCGTTTGGTTCTTGACGGCCACCGTAGTTCTGGACCGGGGAGCTGCTGACTGAGAGAGCTGTTGGACGCTTCCATTGTCGACTCCAGCAACACTTTTACTCTACAATATGTTCACATGTGGGACGGTGCACGTGCAGTGAATGTGCAGCAGCGGAGCCCCGGGGGAAAACGTCTGCTGTAAAGAGATACGGCGGTACCGACAAACCCCGACCTCACAGCGACTACAGCGGTCCATGAAGAACCTTCTGGAGGGAGATGAAGAGTTTCCTGCCAGCTGATCCCCCTCATCATCCTCACCTCTTCCTCTTCTATTTAAACCGTCTGCAGCTCTCACTCTCACCAGAGTGGGTTTGTGGTCTCCCTGCAGATACCGGTCTCCAGCAGTTCTCCTGGGACTGCTATGCTGGACCGGATCTGTGTCCTTGGACCTGTTTCAGGTCCAGCCCTGATCGCTACGTCTGTCTGAGCTTATCTGTCTGTCTTGGGTTCTGGCCCTGGCCCGCTGTTCCTGGATCTGTCTTCTGCCTCACACTAACAGAACTACAGACCGTCCTGGTCTCTGGACCGGTGGCCCGTCCCTGCACGGTCCCCATCTCCCTCTCCTGGTCCCTCTGATTCCTATTTGGGTCAATAAGTATTTAGATGAGGGTTCTTTACTCCTGGTCAGCCGTCATTCCAGCCCAGTCCCTGAAACCTGAACAACATGTTAGTTTGTTAGCCGTCAGCAGAAACCCGTCTTCCTTCAGGACGTGTGTGGTCTGTGTCTTCAGGGGGGTCTGTCTCCGTCAGAGATGAGCTTTCATAGAGGATTTAAAGATGAATATGTAACTCACTTCTGTCTGGTTCTGTCTGGTTCTGTCTGGACCTGGAGCTGCTTCATGACAGCAGGAACACACATGTGTGACGGTGAGGTGTGTGTGGTTCTAACAGAACACACATGTGTGACGGTGAGGTGTGTGTGGTTCTACCAGAACACACATGTGTGACGGTGAGGTGTGTGTGGTTCTAACACACATGTGTGACGGTGAGGTGTGTGTGGTTCTAACACACGTGTGTGACGGTGAGGTGTGTGTGGTTCTAACACAACACACATGTGTGACGGTGAGGTGTGTGTAGTTCTAACAGAACACACATGTGTGACGGTGAGGTGTGTGTGGTTCTAACAGAACACACATGGATCACAGCAGGTTTCACATGAAATGTGAGTGAATGATGAAGAAGCAGCAGGAGGTTCAGACGATCAACACCTGAAACTCCTTCACCTGGACTGACGGAGTCTTCTCTGTTTGAGGAAACCAAAACCTCCAAGAAAACTCCAAAAGCTCCAGTCAGAACCGACCTGAGAGTCTGCAGCTGGTAGTCCGGACTCTCCACCAGACCAGACAGCTGCTGCACATCTGCAGCCTGCAGCTTGTAGTTGAATCTCAGGTCCAGATGTTTCAGGTGGGAGGGGTTGGACTTCAGAGCTGAGACCAGAGAAGAACAGCTGATCTCTGACAGACCGCAGCACTGCAAGCTGCACAAAGACACCAGAGAAGAAGAAACCAGAGCAGTCTGATGGTCAGTGTGGATCAGCAGGAGATCAGCCTGATGTCTGCTGGTTAGTGTCAACACAACTTTCACATCAGATTGATCTGAACACAAAACTAAAACATGTCTGACCTCAGAGTCTCCAGTCTGCAGTCTGGACTCTCCAGGAAACCACACAGATGTTTCACTCCTGAATCCTGCAGCTGGTTCCAGCTCAGGTCCAGATGTTTCAGGTGTTTCAGGTGGGAGGGGTTGGACTTCAGAGCTGAGACCAGAGAAGAACAGCTGATCTCTGACAACACGCAGCCCTCCAACCTGCATGATAATAAACAGCTGATGACTTCTGTAACTGCGTTGAAATAAATGTTTCAGAAAACATATTAGTGTAAATAAACTCATAGTTAAACAGCTCTGAAGTTGAAATGTTAAGAAGTCCTTGACCAGCAATAATGTTTTGGTATTGTTCACTAAGTGATGTTATTAAGGTTAATGTCACTGAAAATGCTGAAATGCTGAAACAAAAGTGCACAGTTTTGAGAATCTGAATCTTTTTTTGCGTAAGCAAGAATTCCACCAAAAAATTCACGTTAAAATCCACACACTCTTTGTACATGAGGCCCCTGGAATCTCATGACACCGATGCACGGCTTCTGTTCCTGGATTACAGCTCAGCCTTCAATCCAATCAGGCCGCTGAAGCGACCACGAAGCTGGCAGACCTGGAAGTTCCCGCTCCCACCCAGAACTGGATCCTGGACCTTATCACAGACAGACCACACGTGGTGAGGATGGGAGAGAAGGTCTGCTGAGCTCACAGTGAGCACAGGAACCCCGCAGGGCTGCTGCCTCAGCCCACAACTCTTCTCCCTCTACACACATGACTGAACCTCCAACCAGGACAATAACATCCCCATCAAGGACGGGACGACACCTCCATCCTTGGTCTGATTACAGGGAAGGACGAGTCCTCGCACAGGAACCTGGTCCACAAAACCACTGTCTCTGGGGAGACAATGATCTGGTTCTGAACCTGGACAGAACTAAAGAATTCATCCTGGACTTCAGGAACCCCCCCCCCTCTGCAGCCTCCTCTCCTCAGGGGACTGTGGTTGAGCGGACTGAGAGCTCCAGGTTCCTGGACCTTCAGATCAGTGAAGCCTCAGCTGGAACAGCAGAACACACTGCAGCTCTGGTGGAGAAAGCTCAACCCCCTCACAACGTACAATACAATACTTACAAAAGCACAAGTAAAATGTGCAATAAATCTCTCATCTACCTGGTAAATGTCCTGTATTTAACGGTGATGCAACTCAGGGTCCTCAGCTATACAAGGATATTGTATACGGTGTTTATATTTTTGTATTATATGTACATTGTTGTTATTGCAATATACGTTGACTGTCGTTATATAGTTATTTATCCTTTTGTTATTTATGTGTATTTCTGACTTGACTGACTTTGGGAGAACGCAAAAGAATTCCAATGTATCAGTAGCGTCTGGTGCAAATGCTAATAAACCTCTATTCTATTCTATTCTATTCTATTCTATTATTCTACTATATTCTATTCTATTCTATTTTTTATTCTATTCTATTATTTTAGTAGTTTATTTTATTTTACTTTATACCACGGTCTGTGTGAATACTGGATTCTGATTGGCTGACAGGTGGAGGTTAAAAGTGATAATCTACACCTAGAAAACAAGTTTGGTCAAATTGCCTGATAACTTTAATATCATTACTGGATAAACTGCCAGGTGGTAACCACGGCAACGGAGATTCAGGTGGTAACCACGGCAACGGAGATTCAGGTGGTAACCACGGCAACAGAGATTCAGGTGGTAACCACGGCAACGGAGATTCAGAGAAGAAGAGCCGGCTACCACAGGACGGCCACATGAGGGATTTTCTAATTTATTTTAATTTATTTGGTGAATTTAACAATTTTGATGACTGGGATGCAGAAGAGGAGAGAAAAGAAACTAGCTGAGCGGACTAGAATATCTCCCGTTACCAAGGAAACGGACTAGAATATCTCCCGTTACCAAGGAAACGGACTAGAATATCTCCCATTACCAAGGAAACGGACTAGAATATCTCCCTTACCAAGGAAACGGACTAGAATATCTCCCTTACCAAGGAAATGGACTAGAATATCTCCCATTACCAAGGAAACGGACTAGAATATCTCCCGTTACCAAGGAAACGGACTAGAATATCTCCCTTTACCAAGGAAACGGACTAGAATATCTCCCTTTACCAAGGAAACGGACTAGAATATCTCCCGTTACCAAGGAAACGGACTAGAATATCTCCCGTTACCAAGGAAACGGACTAGAATATCTCCCTTTACCAAGGAAACGGACTAGAATATCTCCCGTTACCAAGGAAACTGAGTTATGGCTTGTTAAAAAACTTCCAACGGCTGGTTGAGAGATTAAATAGTCGCTCAGCCGCTCCGCTGTGGCTTGTTATAAAACTAATGATTTACACTGAAAACACATTAAAGCATGAATAAATGATTTAATTATGTTTTTTGGTAAGTGGATAATGTTCTTCCAGGTGACATTAACATAAATATATGGACTTCGCGGAGGCAAACCGCCCCGCGTCGTCCATATATTTCTGATAATGTTCACCTCGTCGGGCATTATCCCTTACATATTCTATTCTATTCTATTTTGGACAGAACTTTTAGAGCCAGTTCCATCTTTGGAGGATGATAAGTGAATAAATGTGGAAACATCTCCAGTGGACTGACCTCAGAGTCTCCAGTCTACAGTTTGGACTCTCCAGTCCACCAGACAGAACCTTCACTCCTGAATCCTCCAGGAGGTTCTGACTCAGGTCCAGTTCTGTCAGATGGGAGGGGTTGGACTTCAGAGCGGACGCAACAACTTCACAGTGAGTCTCTGAGAGAACACAACCAACAAATCTGTGATGAGAGAAAACATGATGTCAGTTGTAATAAAGTCTGATTTAAAGCCAGACTGACCCACAGGAGTTACAGGACGGTGCAGGAGATCACAGAACCAGAGTTACTAGAATTAAAGTCACGTACCAAGTACAACTGTGTCCACATAAAACTATTGTAGGTTTACAACTCTGAGCCGTTTAAACTTGTAAACTTCTTCAATAATCTCAATGAAAATGTCTGATGTGATGAGTTCTCTGTAAAAGTGTCTGTAAGTTCACATCAACAAAACTCCCCGGTGGTTCTGATGTTTCATCTTTCTCCGTTACATAGATTAATCTCTGAGCAGCAAAAACATCAACTAGATCAAGTGTTTGAAACATGAACCTCTGGTTGACGTGACTTGAGGTGAACCAGAATAAAACAAACACATCCGACTTCAAAAGTTTTCATTTTCAAGATCAAAACCAGATTTGAAGAAGTGAACTGCTAACTGATGGTGTTATTGATCCATCTGGACTCACCGAGCCTTTCTGCAGTTCCTCACAGCTGGAATCAGTCTCTGTCGACCCCGTAGTGTTGTCTTGTACTTGTTCAGGTCCAACTCATCCAGAACCTCCTCCGACATCTGCAGCATGTAGGCCAGAGCTGAACACTGGATCAGTGAGAGTCCCTGCTCTGATCTGTTCTCTGACTTCAGGAACTCTTGGATCTGCTGATGCATCATTCAAACGTTCAAAGACTCTTTAGATATTATTTTTGAGTTTGTACATTCCTCCCCTTTAATCAATAAAGAAGAAACAGCAGATTTTCCTTGTCTTGGTTTTTCCAGCCTCATAAAGGATGGATTTTCCATCTTCTGCCACTTGGACCGTGATCTGACAAAAGCACCTGGGGCTTTGTTAAAGGTATCGTGACATCATTTTTAACATGCTTTTAACACTATTAAAAGTCTTGGCCAACATCCCTTAAATGTGTCTAAAAGAGTGTAACAAGAAAAACTTCACTCTAGTACTCCATTCCTGGCTTTTTATTACAGTGTTTTTTTGCGCCGTGAAAAACGGGTCCTTTTCCCCCTTTCCTGTCAATCATTGCCCCGCTCCTCCTCCAAACCTCCTCCAACCAACCGCTACACACTTCTGCCAGCGTCTCCACACACACGCGCGCACACCAAACCACAAACACCGACACACAGCCCAGACAGGGCGACTACAGCCCGGGGATGAAGTCCAACCGGGACCAGAGGACCGGGACCGCAGCTCCCCGCGAGCAATACACTCACAGCGGCGTCGGAGAGTTAAGCCGGGAGCGACAGGCGAAGCATGCACGGAAAAGCAGCAGGGCGAAGCAGACAGTCCACAGCAAACAATCACAAAAATAAAGGCATGTAAATAAAGTGTCCCCTTATCTTAAGTCCAGTCAGTGGCCGCGGGTCTTCTTAGCAGTTTTCCTCTGGTGATTAGAACAAAAGAGGCTCTAAACAGCTGCGTGTTAAGCCTCATTTATGGTTCCGCGTTAAATCGACGCAGAGCCTACGCCGTAGGGTTCAGCGTAGTGTGCGCGTCGCCGCGTAACCCTACGCCGTAGGCTCTGCGTCGGTGTAACGCGGAACCATAAATCGGCCTTTATGGTGCGCTGGAGAGGAGAGGAGGCAGGGAGCTGGGTGGAGGGGTCGGTGATTTAGCGGGCCCTGACGTCACGGCCCGCCACCAAACCAGGTGCGCCGTTTTTGCATAGTTATGCGGAAAATTCCAGAAAGCACACAATACACTGAATGTTAAAAGTTCGTTGTTTTTTGGGTGTAATTGATGTCAAGACACCCAACAAAACACAAAAAATAAATAATGAATCCATTTATAGTTTTTGTGCAGCGATTTAACATCAAACTGTCCTCCCTCCCTAAAATGTTGAAATAAAACTTGTTTTGATCAAAAACAACAATTCCAGGTTCCGGTGGAATGAGGAGGATGTAGGACGTGTTCCGCCGAGGCTCCGCTGGAATGTGACTTTTTTTACACTTTTATATCACACTTTTTAATTCTTTTTGCCGGTATTTATCCCCAACATTAAAGCTTTTCACTACCTGGCAAACTGAGGGAGAGGCAGATCTGGAGCTCGGCTAACGCCCACGACACGGAGCTCTCCCACCTCCGAGTGAATGTTAGCAAGCTGACGCTAACGCCCACGACACGGAGCTCTCCCACCTCCGAGTGAATGTTAGCAAGCTGACGCTAACGCCCACGACACGGAGCTCTCCGACCTCCGAGTGAATGTTAGCAAGCTGACGCTAACGCCCACGACACGGAGCTCTCCCACCTCCGAGTGAATGTTAGCAAGCTGACGCCACTGTCCACTCCCTGGAGAAAGAAACGCCAGGACCTGATGCCTTGTTTTCTTCCTGTGTTCAGTGAGCTACAACTCTGATGTGACACTGGTTTTGTTTTCTTGTCTAACGTTACTCCTTTCATCCTTGATTTCCCCCAACATGGCTCATGATGACTATTTGATGCTGCTGTACTTCAAGCAAACAACTGTAGCACCATAGGTGTTTTATTGTTATTACACTATTGATTTGTGAGGTGCTGCAATCCTTTTTTTTTTCCTTCTCCCATATTATTGTTCAATAAGATTGTTTAATGTAGTGATTTATTAGTCAGCTTTAGTCACCCAGCTTAGGTATCAGCACATTTATTACAGTGTAATCTGATGGACTTAACTCCATGTCTCAATTCCTTCTCCTAAGTGGTTGTAGTTCACTAGTTGTTCAGCAGAGACTCTCTTTAGAGCTTTAAGAGGTGTGACCGGTTGTTTGCTAGGGGGGTTCATTGCACACATCCCGTTTGGGGCGATGCTTCTGCTAAAGTTCATGTGGTGGACGGGCGGGTGGGAGGGGAAAGGTCTGCGTGTTTTTTATGTGTTTGTTTTTGTATTTTCTCTTTTTGTTTTACATCAGACCAGTTTTTCACTCCCAGTTTTGCTTCAGATCATCATCCTTACATAATACTGCTGTTACCTAGCGATGACCCCATCAGTGTAACATCATCCAGCGGGTGTGCCATTAGATTCACTAGTTTCAGCTGCAAAGGACTCAATAACCCCATAAAACCAAGTAAGATACTGCACCATCTTTACCATCTTACCATGTTATTTTCTTGCAAGAGACTCAACTCAAAATCTCAGACGTCTCTAAATAGAGGAGGGGATGGGAGGTCAGACTTATTCCTCATTTCAAGGAAAACCTCGGGGTGCAGCTATCCTGCTCCATAAATCTGTTCCCTTTGTGGACTCCAGTACTATCTCTGACCTGATGGTAGATCTGTTATCGTTGCTGGCCGGATTAATCACACCCGGCTGGTCTTGGCTAATATTTATGCTCCCAATTATGACAATGATGTTTTCTTTAAACGATTGTTTCTAACTCTCCCTGATTTATCGTCACACCACTTAATATCAGGTGGAGACTTTAATTTCTGGCTTGACCCTCATCTGGATCGTTCCTCCACATTACCCACATTAGATCTATAAAATAAAAGGTTTATTCATACAGAAGTAGAACAATGGGAGGTATGAAAGGATCAATTTTAGTTTATAAAGAAATATTAAAACCAGATCACATGTAATTATATGAAAGTTAATTTCTGTTGTTTAATAATCTTATTGATTGTTTTATTTAATCTATATATTTACAACTATCAAAACATCTTTAACTGATTCGTTTTTAACGTCATCAACGAGTCACCATGGTTTGTAGTAGTAGTAGTAGAAACACTACAAGGTGACCAAACCTCCTGAAAACCCTGTTTTAGCAGTTTTTAATGTCATGAAGGAGTACTAGTACTATCAGTTAACAGCAGTTTCTTACTCTGTGTCTGAGGGTCCAGGTTCTTTACTGAAGCCTGGAGGATAATCTTTGGACCGGTCACTCTTCATAGACGGACTGATGGATCCTGGAGACTCTGGTCTCTCCTCCTCTTCCTCCACACAATCATCCATCTTCTGGACTTCAGTCATTCAGAGACATGAACCACAAACACCCACCATCTTTGAATCTGTAGACAGAAACTTTATTAGAACACGACTAAGTCATGAAATCAATGTAACAACTTTCCCTGAAGGACTTTGTCAAAACTGGTGAGGAGGAAGAAAGAGGTTTTACTGATACTGACGATGAGACAGACCTGAAGCTGAGTCTCCTCTAACCTGACGCCAACATTTCTGTCCAGGTGGGATCTGTGAAGCCGAGTCTTCACCTGGAGAAGATATTTTCTGTTTCATTAAACACTCAAAGAAAGACTGATGAAGTCGTCCAGGAAACCACTTCTTCACTGATTCTCACTAAAGAGCCCCAACCTGAACGTTACCTGCTCCTGTTCACTTTTCTACACAAAAACATCCCTTTATTTCTCTGAGATCATAAAACAACAGTTTTCAGGTGGGACTTCAGATGTTGGTTAGTTTAACCAACTACTTTGTTAGCTCAACGCTAACTTCCTTCTTTGTTCAGTAAACAAACCCCTGAAAGACTCGCTGAGAAACAGACTTACAAAGAAATGTAACCCTCATGAAACAAGTGGTTAGTAAACCTGTATCTGTGATTTAGGGGTGTGATGTCACGCCCGGGTCTCGGGTCGCTTCTTCTTTTCCCGGTTAAGACGTCGACCTGAAAAGCGTCTGAATAAAGTAAAGAACTCCTGGAACTGAATCGTGTGTGAGAGAAAGCTAACGGAGGAGCCGCATCTGTCTGTGGGCCCTCTCGTTGGGGCCCTCTCGTTGGGGCCCTCTCGTTGGGGCCCTCTCGTTAGGGCCCTCTCGTTGGGGCCCTCTCGGTAGGGCCCTCTCGTTGGGGCCCTCTCGTTGGGGCCCTCTCGTTAGGGCCCTCTCGTTAGGGCCCTCTCGTTGGGGCCCTCTCGTTAGGGCCCTCTCGTTGGGGCCCTCTCGTTGGGGCCCTCTCGTTAGGGCCCTCTCGTTAGGGCCCTCTCGTTGGGGCCCTCTCGTTGGGGCCCTCTCGTTAGGGCCCTCTCGTTAGGGCCCTCTCGTTGGGGCCCTCTCGTTGGGGCCCTCTCGTTAGGGCCCTCTCGTTAGGGCCCTCTCGTTGGGGCCCTCTCGTTGGGGCCCTCTCGTTGGGAGCTCCCATTGGTTCTTTATTTATTTTGTCGACCAGAACTGGATCATTCTGAATCCTTGTGAGCAACATAAGAGACGATCGACTGTGGACGGACACGGTGTGGCCGGCCGTGAGGTTACCGTGGTTACCGTGGTTACCGTGGTTACCGTAGTTACCGCCCTCAGAAGACATCAGGACCATGGACTCATTCCATCTATTCAAGTCCAGATAAGACCAACACAATAAAACTACCCGGGTCGTGTTAGAAACACCAAGTCAGAGAGAACTCTTCTCTCCTTTCACTTTAAAGGAGACGAGCAGTCAAGAGAGAGAAAAACTCACATCTTTCATCTCTGGAAAAAAGGGACACTTTTATTTAAACTTTGTTTTATCTTATTTCAGTTTTTTGTATTCTGAAAGAGCTCTATTTTGTAATATGTTATATTTTGTTTATGCAAACACTTGCACTGCCATATAATTGATACTGAGGCAATAAAAGTAGTTACTGTTCAACTTCACGTCCACTCTCTCCTCGTGAGTCAGTTCATTAATTCAAGGCATCCATCTTTATTCTAAACCTGAATGTTAGTGTCATTATTATAGTTTATATCTATAGTTAAGACTAAAGGTGCTACAGAAACTTTGTGTTAAATTCAAGTCTCAGAGAGATGAGTCTAAAATTTTGAAGAAGATAGAAACTTAGAGCTTAAAAAAGTCTCAGTTACTGAAATAAATCAAACTTGTAGAATCTGTAAAAATCTTCTGAACATCAGAATCACACACACACACACACACACACACACACACACACACACACACACACACACACACACACACACACACACACACACACACACACACACACACACACACACACATACACACAGAGGTTGTGTTGTGGTGTTTCCTCCTGTTCAAATATCAACAAAGTAACATCCAGAACTCCCTGCCTTTACACCAGACAGTGATGTCAGAGAGTCATGTGACCCTTAAACGTGAAGTTAGCTGGATGTCAGAGAGTCATGTGACCCTTAAACGTGAAGTTAGCTGGATGTCAGAAAGTCATGTGACCCTTAAACGTGAAGTTAGCTGGATGTCAGAGAGTCATGTGACCCTTAAACGTGAAGTTAGCTGGATGTCAGAGAGTCATGTGACCCTTAAACGTGAAGTTAGCTGGATGTCAGAGTCATGTGACCCTTAAACGTGAAGTTAGCTGGATGTCAGAGAGTCATGTGACCCTTAAACGTGAAGTTAGCTGGATGTCAGAGAGGCATCGCAGGTCCTTCCCCCCCGCTGCACCAGACTGAACAACCACAGTGTTTCCTCTACATTCATTTAGCAGTGGCGGCCCGCCACTGCTAAATCATAGCCACGCCTGAAACATTTTTTTTATTATAATTTTTAATTTTTTTTTTGTCGCAAATGCACCATCGCCGCCTGTGTGATGATGAGCGCAACGGCGAGGGGAGGGGAGGGAGGGAGTGGGGTGTTTGGGGGATCCTATTGGAGTTAATTACTCGCGAGAGCGCGGCCTTGAAAGTGACATCACGTCAGGCACCAGGTCAGAGCTGGGTCGGAGTCAGAGTCAGAGTCGTCGTAATAAAAAAAAAAGGAGAAGTCGCCGTAAGAAGTAAGGCAGTGAATTACCGGAGAAAAGGTAGACTTGTTAGCCAACTCAGTGACGCTAATGTGGGTAAACGAATTGATAACATTAAGCTAATATCTACAGGTCACGATGTATTAACTGCTGACTGCATTTTCAGATGAGCTTGTTCAGATATTTCTCAAAGAAGAGAAAGACAACAGATGATGAAGACGCTAGTCAGGTAGCCTATCATAAGCCTTTTACTGAATTGTAAATGATGATGGTTAGGTAAAAATAGAATTTTAATGTTCACACTTGTAATAAGATGTGATGTTAGTGTAAACTATCTAACGCCGTTAGCGTTACGTTACCCACACTTTTAATGTTATCTTATTAGACAAGTAACATTAGACAGGGAGGAGTTGAGACACAAAGTGGAGGACAGCAGAGCACAGCTGCGGGAGAGCTAGGTGCAGGTGCAGGAGAGCCGCGTGAAGGTGCAGGAGTGTCGCGTGAAGGTGCAGGAGTGTCGCGTGAAGGTGCAGGAGTGTCGCGTGAAGGTGCAGGAGAGCCGCGTGAAGGTGCAGGAAAGCCACGTGAAGGTGCAGGAGTGTCGCGTGAAGGTGCAGGAGTGTCGCGTGAAGGTGCAGGAGAGCCACGTGAAGGTGCAGGAGAGCCACGTGAAGGTGCAGGAGTGCCGCGTGAAGGTGCAGGAGTGTCGCGTGAAGTTGCAGGAGTGTCGCGTGAAGGTGCAGAAGAGCCACGTGAAGGTGCAGGAGAGCCACGTGAAGGTGCAGGAGAGCCACGTGAAGGTGCAGGAGAGCCACGTGAAGGTGCAGGAGAGCCACGTGAATGTGCAGGAGTGGCGCGTGAATTTGCAGGAGTGTCGCGTGAAGGTGCAGGAGTGTCGCGTGAAGGTGCAGGAGTGTCGCGTGAAAGTGCAGGAGAGCCACGTGAAGGTGCAGGAGAGCCACGTGAAGGTGCAGGAGTGTCGCGTGAAGGTGCAGGAGTGTCGCGTGAAGGTGCAGGAGTGTCGCGTGAAGGTGCAGGAGTGTCGCGTGAAGTTGCAGGAGGGTCGCGTGAAGTTGCAGGAGGGTCGCATGAAGGTGCAGGAGAGCCACGTGAAGGTGCAGGAGTGTCGCGTGAAGGTGCAGGAGTGTCGCGTGAAGGTGCAGGAGTGTCGCGTGAAGTTGCAGGAGGGTCGCGTGAAGTTGCAGGAGGGTCGCGTGAAGTTGCAGGAGGGTCGCGTGAAGTTGCAGGAGGGTCGCGTGAAGGTGCAGGAGTGCCGCGTGAAGGTGCAGGAGTGTCGCGTGAAAGTGCAGGAGTGCCGCGTGAAGGTGCAGGAGAGCCACGTGAAGGTGCAGGAGTGTCGCGTGAAGGTGCAGGAGAGCCACGTGAAGGTGCAGGAGAGCCACGTGAAGGTGCAGGAGAGCCACGTGAAGGTGCAGGAGAGCCACGTGAATGTGCAGGAGTGGCGCGTGAATGTGCAGGAGTGTCGCGTGAAGGTGCAGGAGTGTCGCGTGAAGGTGCAGGAGTGTCACGTGAAAGTGCAGGAGAGCCACGTGAAGGTGCAGGAGAGCCACGTGAAGGTGCAGGAGTGTCGCGTGAAGGTGCAGGAGTGTCGCGTGAAGGTGCAGGAGTGTCGCGTGAAGGTGCAGGAGTGTCGCGTGAAGGTGCAGGAGTGTCGCGTGAAGTTGCAGGAGGGTCGCGTGAAGTTGCAGGAGGGTCGCGTGAAGGTGCAGGAGAGCCACGTGAAGGTGCAGGAGTGTCGCGTGAAGGTGCAGGAGTGTCGCGTGAAGGTGCAGGAGTGTCGCGTGAAGGTGCAGGAGTGTCGCGTGAAGTTGCAGGAGGGTCGCGTGAAGTTGCAGGAGGGTCGCGTGAAGTTGCAGGAGGGTCGCGTGAAGGTGCAGGAGTGCCGCGTGAAGGTGCAGGAGAGCCACGTGAAGGTGCAGGAGTGTCGCGTGAAGGTGCAGGAGAGCCACGTGAAGGTGCAGGAGAGCCACGTGAAGGTGCAGGAGAGCCACGTGAAGGTGCAGGAGAGCCACGTGAAGGTGCAGGAGTGTCGCGTGAAGGTGCAGGAGTGTTGCGTGAAGGTGCAGGAGTGTTGCGTGAAGGTGCAGGAGTGTCGCGTGAAGGTGCAGGCGTGTCGCGTGAAGGTGCAGGAGAGCCGCGTGAAGGTGCAGGAGTGTCGCGTGAATGTGCAGGAGTGTCGCGTGAAGGTGCAGGAGTGTCGCGTGAAGGTGCAGGAGTGTCGCGTGAAGGTGCAGGAGTGTCGCGTGAAGGTGCAGGAGTGTCGCGTGAAGGTGCATCACGGAGAGATGAGAAAGGAGGAAAAGCGAAGCACAGGCTTTCAGGATGGGACCCTAAATGGGTGGAAAAAAATAGCCGGTTCCACTCATGGCTCTACCACACTGATAATGGTGAGTGATCAGCATCCTTTTTTTCCTTTCTTGTTTTTTTGTGCATAATATAGGCCCTACATGTCAATATTTCTGTTAAATAAATGAATAAATAAATAAATTCAGTGTATTTCCATTCTAAGAGCAATGATCAATAATGCCACTTTACTCTGTCCGGATAGGAATGTTCTGCCGCTTATGTCGGCAGCATAAGCAGGCACTAAAAAGGGGGACAGAGAAGCGGCCATTCATTGAGGCAAGCTGTCAACTTTACCGAGTTGACTACTTGGATAGGCACATGAGTACGGAGCACCACAAACAGAGTGTGAGGTCTCAGGCCTTACTGGCACAAGGTGAATTAATAGGAAGTCATTTAAATTGATGGATCAGATCATCTTAAGTACAACCTGCTTTGTCTTGCAATAACATATTTGTACGTCCTTTGTATAGGTTCCTCTGTTGTGGCTGCCTTTGATCCAGTCATTGTATTGGAGCATGAGGCAATCATGGGGGGGTTTAAATGCCTCTACTATTTAACAAAATGAGAGCAAGCGCATCACACAAATTATCCAGCTCTTCTTGAGCTAGCTGAGTTGCTAGGATGTGACTATTTTAAAACGCTGAAGGTAAATTATTATCATGCTACTACTGTGTATTGTTTATATTTGCATATCATCACTGCAAGTCAGCTTGCCTCAATCTCAAAACTATATTTAATATAATTTACTTTCAGATTGGAAAAACTACCAACTACCGGTCTCATATAATAATAGATGAGATGTTGGAGATCTTAGCTGCAGTGGTGGAGGAGCCAATCCTCAAAGACATCCAGTCCTCTGTGGCTATCGGGCTGGAAGTGGATGAGAGCACAGATGTCTCTGTGAAGAGGCAGCTAGATCTGCATAGGTATTATTAAGTTGAGAGGACAATAATCAATGACTGAATCAGTAATACAGATATGTTGAAGATGTGTTTTTAAAAATGTTTTTTTCAGATATATGAACGCAGAAGGCCAACTGTACAGCCAGTTCCTTGACCTGGTGCAGGTTACTGATGGGAAGGCAGACAGCATTGTAGCAGCCATAAAGGAGGTGCTGGACAAAAAAAAAGTTCCAACCAAAAAACTTTATGGATTAGGAACAGATGGAGCTGCTGTAATGACTGGTATGAACTCACTTGCAAGCAGATTCTTTTTACCGTATGTTTTACAGTATAACTGGTAAGCATGAGGTTAGAGAGAACATGAATTTGTTACTTGTTTTGATATATTTTTTTCTTTTCTTGTAACAGGAAGGTTGCATGGTGTAGCAAAGCAGTTGCAGGATTCCTTTCCCTGGTTGCTGCCAGTTGCCTGTGCTGCCCATCGCCTTGCCCTGGCATGTAGAGATGCCTCATCTGAGGTTCCATACATGGCTACCTTCAGGGACCACCTGCAGCAGCTCCACCTGTACTTCCGTAACAGCGCCAACAGAACTGCTGTTCTGAAAGCTGCAGCGGAGTCCTTGGGCCTTAAGGACATAAAAGTAACGGTGAGATCATAGAAACACATACTTTTAACACTGGGCATTATTGTGCAAAGTCATACTTTCTGTCTCAATCATTTATCTTAACGACTGAAATATTTTTTAGCAAGTGAAGGACACATGCTGGCTGTCACAGCACCTGGCAGTCAGCACTCTGCAAAGAAACCTCAGTGCGGTACTGGGTGCCTTGGCGGAGGAGACAGAGATCAACAAGTGTCCACAGGCCAAGGGTCTCTATGGACTCTGCTCAGGGATTAAAGCAAAAAAAAATCCCAGGACGGAAAGTTTTCAGACCCCCCCCCCCCCCCCCCCCCCGTGGTTTAAATTTAGTCATTTCAACCATCAGGGGGAAGGATAGGTTGCAAGTTTGGATTACAAGGTACAGTTAAGACCCATTGGCTTAGCAGTTAGTTATTTAGCAACGTGTAAGTACCTTTAGTGTAGAACATTTTAACTTTCTTACTCTTATGTTTAAAATATCCCTGATGGTCAATAACAAGTGAAGCCTCATTAAACTGAGCTGCAAGGGGAAGAAAAACAAGCACAAAAATACTGTAACGACCCCCCCACTCCCCCCTACTCCCTCACGGTAGCCCCTTTCACACAGAGATTCCGCAATATTGGTGTAAAGAAGTCCTGCCAATACGCCGCCTTTGTTGGTTCACACAGAACCATACAACGCCGGCATAACGCCGCTCCCGTCTGTAAATTCACACAGCATGCCGGCGTTCCGCAATCAGAGGCGTGACGACAGCGTCAGCGTCTAGTGGCATGCCGGCATGCCGGCTGTGTCATTCACACAGACAACTTTAACATTAGTCACATTTAAACACACATCCATTTCCATAGGTGTTGTGATTGTAGTTGTTATACAACCTTTAAAAAAGAACAAGCAGTACACTTACACTTAGCTCCCAGGCTAACTAAGCTGGCTACCACCAAACTGCCCCTTTAACTCTCATTTAACTGCCCTGATTCCCCCTGATACACACCGGTGACAGCTACAAGGCTGTCCCGTCGTGGGGGGGGTGAATGAATGAGGGGGTGAATAAACAGGAATATCCCTCTCTATCGTGGCGGAGCTGGCGCCGAGCCTGAAGCTGCTGTCACGCAACCACTGACATTGCTGAATAATCTCTCGAATATAGCCCAGCTGGAGCTTGAAAACAACATTTTAAAAAGATATTTAAAAAAATAAAATAAAAACATACAACAAATACCAGTTTGGGGTCGAGAAACAGCCGAAACCGGCAACGGTGGGAACATTTTTCGCGGCAGATGCGCATGTAAGCCTGATTTATGGTTCCGCGTTAAATCGACGGCGTAGGGTACGCGGCGACGCGCACCGTAACGGTGCGCGTCGCCGCGTACCCTACGCCGTAGGCTATTAGGTGTCAGGTTACGTGCATCTAAAACCAGAGGAGAACTTTACTGTGTGTGCACAGCCAACAGCTGATTGACTGCAGTGGGCGCCGTTCGTCAAGTCACCGCGGCGCTACAGACACCCCGGTGTTCATATTTTTTGTCGGATTTGCGCTGATCTCATAAAAAATATCAAAAATATCCCATACCTACCGCTTTGTTGCTGCACTTTATCTCCAGGCTGATGTGTTGCCACATCTTGCTCGTCTGTCCAAGATTTTCCAGAAGGAAAATGTGAACTTCTTGACCATAAAAGAGCAGGTCCATTAGTCTACTACTAATATATGCATGTATTGTGACATGAAAAACACATTTTTCTTGATTTTTTGTGTTTTGTTGGGTGTCTTGACATCAATTACACCCAAAAAAAACTTTTAACATTCAATGTATTGTGTGCTTTCTGGGATTTTCCGCATAATTATGCAAAAACGGCGCATCTGGTTTGGTGGCGGATCGTTACGTAAAAGGCCGCTAAATCACTGCCCCCTCCACCCAGCTCCCTGCCCATCAGCGCTGAGCCGCGGGCTGGAGGGAGAGAGACGTCTCTCCTCTCCACCCGCGCTCTGCTTTTTTTTTTTCGCCTACGACCTCAGATCAGACGAGACAACCCGCTGCATAAGCATATTGCTAAGCGGAGGAAAAGAAACTCAGCTCAGTAGCGGCGAGCGAAGAGGGAAGAGCTCAGCGCCGAATCCCCGTCCGAGCGGCGGGCGTGGGAAATGTCGCGTACGGAAGACCGCTTGCGGTTGGGTGCCCGAGTCCTTCTGATCGAGGCTCAGCCCGTGGACGGTGTGCAAGACAAAATCACATACCATTGATCCACTGTCTGCTGTGTGCGGGGAGTTTGGGGGAGAGGAGGAGTGGAGGATGGATAATGATTGACAGGAAAGGGGGAAAAGGACGCGTTTTTCACAGGCAAAAAACACCGTCATAAAAGAAGCCAGGCATGGAGTACTGGAGTGAAGGTTTTCTTGTTACACCCTTTTAGACACATTTGAGGGGTATTGGCCAAGACTTTTAACAGTGTTAAAAGCATGTTAAAAATTACGTCACAATACCTTTAACATGTTTCTCTCTTAATAAGAGAGTAGAACCAGTTAGACCATTAAATCATGACATTTTGCATTCAAGAAAAATAATTAAGTATTTTTTGTGACTGCCTATATTAGGTCCCAGTGACAGTGGCATGCCTGAGAGCCATCAGGGATGCTGGTGATGCACAGCCGCTTGGATCATTCTTGGCCCAGCTCCACAATGACCTGGATGATCCGGCAGGATTAGGGGCCTTTGAAATCAGGCATGAAGAGGAGAGGGGAAGAAGAGGCAGAGGCCAGGTGGAGTACACCAGAGACATGCTCTGCTCCCGGTTCAGGACACAGGTAAATTTGTTTTAATTCAATGTATAACTGAGTCAAACTCAGTACTCATTTTCTTTTTTGTACCATATATTAGGTAATGGGGCCATATCTGGATGGTCTCCTGGACAGCCTGGACAGGAGATTTCCCAACCTGGGGATAATTGGAGCTTTCCATGTGCTGGGACCTCAGGCGCTAAAAGAAGACAATACTGTCGTCACTGAAGACCTCAGGAACCTGGCCAACAAATTCCTGCAGCAGCAGCCTGAAACCACTCTGCTGCAGGAATGGTCATCTTACAAGCAGCATTTACTCACAGGAGCTTTTAAGGTGAAATGTTAGGTCCAAATTAATGGGGGAAAGATGATGGAGGAACCTATTTAATGACATGTTGTCCCACTGTGTTCAATGTGTTTCAGGATATGGACCAACTTACGGTCATGGAAAAACTGTCATCACAAAATGACGAGTGGGCACAGTTGTATCCCTCCATGAGCCAGCTGGCAGCCATTGCCCTGACGGTGCCCATCTCAAGTGTAAACTGTGAGAGGGATTTTTCAACAATGAACAGAGTAAGACATTTAAGACACACACTAGAAACAATTTTAAATGATTAGGGTGTAGGAAATTGAGAGAAACAATCTCATTATTGTTTCTATTTGTAGGTGAAGACTGACTGGAGAAACAGGCTGCAGGGGGATCATCTTGCAGCATGTATGCTGCTAAGCATCAATGGCCCACCTCTGGATTTCGCTAGAGTTGAAGTTGAAGTAACATTTATTTTATTGTTCAGGGATTGTTCTTCAAAAGTTCAGGGATAAAAGCCAATAAATAGGTTTTGAAAGTTACATTTGCTGTCAAGTGGTCATTTGTGTACGCCATACATTTACGCCGCCGCCGGGAAGCATGCCCCCACTGCTGAAAAAATTCCTAGAGGAAACACTGAACCAGGCTGATCTCAGTAGCTAACGGACAAGAAATAACATGTGCAATATCTGTCTGTCTACCTCACATTCATCCTACCTGCTTTTTTGCACCGTTTTTTTCCCCTTCACACTACTTTTATTTCCATCGCAATGTCTATATCCTGTAATTATATATATATTTTTTACTTTTTACTTTTTACCCCTCTTTCCTGCATGTGTGTGTTAAGTTACTGCTGCTAACATGTGAGGGAGTAATAAAGGATTATCTTATCTTATCTTAACTGCTTCCAAAGTCTCTTTTCCTGTGTTTGATTAAACCTGATACAGGAACGTCTGAACACATTTATCTGACCCCAAACTATTTACTTCTTTTTTTTAATACTTTAATCCTGTTTTTTCTCCATCTTATCCCCCGTGCTCCTAGCTGAGTCAGTGCTGGGCGTTGCTCCCTCTCCCAACCCCAGGAGTTCCTGCTCTGAGCTCAGGTCTCCTCCTGACTTGAGGATGAGCAGCTTCTTTCCACCAGACAGGGTGGGGTTTCTCCGGCCGGACGTAGCGGTGGAAGGATCACGTTATTCCAGCCAGATCCCCCCATGTGTTTCCCCGGCTGGCCAGAGGGGGCAGTAGAACCAGGACTGGCCAGAGGGGGCAGTAGAACCAGAGGGGGCAGTAGAACCAGGACTGGCCAGAGGGGGCAGTAGAACCAGAGGGGGCAGTAGAACCAGAGGGGGCAGTAGAACCAGGACTGCTGCATGTTTTTGTGAGGGAAACTCACATTAGCTACCAAGGGAACACGGGGAGAACATGCAAACTCCACACAGAAAGATCCTTTCACCAACCCCACCCAGGGTGAGGGTTGAGGGTTCAACCCCACCCAGGGAGCTGGAGTCATGGGGGAACTAACACACACTCAGCGCCCACCGTGTCCCCGAACTATTTAGTTCTTTAGTTTCAGTCTCAGACACTTTAACAGCAGCAGAAAAAGAAGGAACAAACACTCACCTGGTTCCTCTGCTGCTCCGTCCACGTCCACATGGACTCTGAACTCTGACCTTTGAATCTGTCAGGTGTTTTTCACCTGCAGAGCTGCTGCTGCTCCTCCTCCTCCTCCTCCTCCTCTTCCTCCTCCTCTTCCTCCTCCTCTTCCTCCTCCTCCTCCTCCTCCTCCTCCTAGAGGGATAGTTGAAATTATGTAATGTATGTTATATATTTATTGGGTATGTAGCACATATATATTTATAGGGATATTTATGTAGTTTATATAGTGTATATTTATATAGATGTATATAATAGTTGTATTTTCTAGATATTTATATAACATTTATGTAATATGTATATTGTCTATCTATTTAAATGGATCATTATGTAATAATAGGCATGTTTGCAGAGTATTTATGTAGATTATATTTATATGGATATTGTGTAGATATAATAATAGCAATAATGTAAATCCATAGTGTTATAAAGGGGTAGGAACTAGGAAAAAGTGTACACTTCTTCCTACTCCTTTTTTCGAACATACTGTATGTTTATATGAAGATGTAAATGTTTATCTTTTTTTTAATTATTATTTTACTTTCATTGTATATACATGTTCGAAATAAAAATTCATTCATTCATTCATAATAATCATGACCGGTACGTTGTATTTCCAGACCAGTCGTCTCATCTTGTACATTTAATATCAGTTCTGTGTCTATCTGAACTTATTGATTCATCTATGAACTCTACATTTAATATCAGTTCTGTGTCTATCTGAACGTATTGATTCATCTATGAACTCTACATTTGATATCAGTTCTGTGTCTATCTGAACTTATTGATTCATCTATGAACTCTATTCCAGCAGTCCGGGCTCAGAGCTTTTTCCCGCCTTACGCGGTTGCTAGGCAACGAGCCCCACCGGCTGATTCCGTTAGGTTTACGTTTATCAACAATACAAACATAAAATCTAACCATAAACTCACACATTACACATTCACCCATCAAGTACACGGTTATAACTCTCCATTCTTACCTGCAAACAGCAAGAAATAAGTATTACTTATCCTCGTTACGCCGCACACGTCTTCACACTCAAGTGTGTTCTCGTTCTCACAGTGTAATCCCGCGAGACTTCCATTATCCCCGAACATCAGTGTAGCGCCCTCTGCTGGTGAGAGTTGGACACTGCATCACCACGTTGGTCAATAAACGAACCTTTTCCTATCAAACAGACAATTTTCAACACACTCATGAGCTTTATACTTAATGCAAGTAATATTAAACAAATAAATAATAATTGATTGGAATCTTTATTTCAAACATATTAAATAAAAAAGAAAAACAATTACACAAAACATCAGAAAAGGATACAAATAAACAGTCATTAAACAAATCAAAGGGAAATAAACCTTCATGCCCGAAAAGGAGGAAGTAAAAACTTTCTTCTTTCTTATTCTTTTTCAAGTTTGCTTGAATACAAAATAAAAATAAATATAAATAAATATAACAGGAAGTTTTACTTTCTCAAAAAATATACCTGTTATTACATTATAAAAATATTACAGCACTTCATTGCAATATTACAGCTCAGCATTCTAAATATTATTATAATAAATGATATACAAGAGCAATTATAAATAATATACATATACAACATATATATATATATATATATATATATATATATATATATATATATATATATATATATATATATATATATATATATATATATATATATATATATAAAATATATATTTTTTTTATTATATATATGTTTTAGAATGAGGAAGTGAACCTCAATTCAAATAAAAGAATTGAGAAAAAAAACCCATACCTGCTGTGAGAAGCAACACAAAACCACAGTTTCACGGTCAAAGGAGTCAGTTTGGGGGACAAATGCAAGAGGTTTTAAACAAATGTTCATCAATGCATATGTTTAAATAACTGATTAAAACAATGAAATGGTTCTCTCCCAGAACGACGCGGCCTCTGGGGCTTTTCCATTTACTCGGCTCCTCTCCGCTCGTCTCTTCTCTCTTTTAAGGGTTTTCCTCGAGGTGACAGTTCCGTTTATAGTATAATAAAGTTATAGGTATAATATAGTTTATTTTTATAGTATATATTATGTAATAAACCGAGTTCTATTGTGTTTTTTCAATAACGGATTGAAACAGTCGCCCTCTAGCGGTTATACAAGGTAACTGCAGTCAGTGTAAAGTTAGAAGATTTAAATGACAAAAGTACATCCTGTTATTCCTTTCAAAATAAAGCCACAATAAACAGTTAAAAAGTCAAAACGAGTCTGTTTCGAGGAGAAATTAGTGCAAAAACAATCTTCTCCGTGTCTTCTGTCATTAATTCATATAATTACAGTCGGTAATTTATGAATAGTTCTGTAATTAACATGAATTACAGACGATAATGTCGTTAAATGGAACAAAACTGTAGTTTCTAGTGTCACCACCAGAGGGCGGTCTGTTCTCATCATCGCAACAACAGTCATCAAACTTTCTGTAGAAGAATAAAAAAAAACTACGGATTTACTTTATTTTTTAAGCACTTTAATCAAAAACAGCGGACCAAAGTGCAAAACTGCAATAAAAGACAATATTGACATGACACAAGATATGAAACATAAAACAGATCATGAAACCTAAAATAGAGAGGAATCGAGGACCGGACATGTTTAACATACCGGCTGTGATTTAAATTAATTTGGATTATATTTAAAATCTTTAAAACTAATAACAGAAACAAAAGCACAAAAAATGTATGAAGTGTTAAGACATTTTCCCACTGATTTAGAAGACTGATATCCTTACTTACCCCTTGTATGATGGACTTTGCTGTATTATTTTACTTAAATGTCATGGATTTAATTTATTTATTATTGTTTGTACCTTATTTTCATATTATATTACTGTATAATTGTCATGGGACATTCAATCTCTACACACTTTATTCTCAGGTTTACATACTATATTATATTTATGATAGAGCTTACATCTGGTATTAAACAGGTTATTTTTGTAAAAATGATATATATTTATTTATACAAATTAGTGTATAGTATAAAAAGTAAATACAGACATATAATTTATGTTTAGTTGTGGAAAGGGGGTGGGATTAAATACATTTATACTTCCTCCCACTCCTTTTCGAACGTAACTGAAATGTGTTTTGATGTGTTTTTTTTCTTTATGTGGTGGAATGTCCACCTGTATTTGTTTTCTTATCTTTTCTTCTTCTTTTTTTTTTATACATGTTGAAATAAATAAAAACGAACGAACATACAGTGTCCAATCTACTGTTCCCTTTATCAACCTCGTTTCAATTACAAATGTATTTGTATGGAATGTAGATTTACCATGTTTGTTTTAGAATGAACCTTTGACACAAATAAAAGAATTGAGAAAAAAACCCACACCTGCTGTGAGAAGCAACACAAAACCACAGTTTCACGGTTAAAGGAGTCTCTTTTTTCTCTTTTTTAAGGGTTTTCCTCAAGGTGACAGTTCCGGTTATAGTATAATAAAGTTATAGTTTAATATAGTTTATTTTTATAGTATATATTATGTAATAAACCGAGTTCTATGGTGTTTTTTCAATAAAGGATTGCAACAGTTCGCCCTCTAGCGGTTATACAAGGTAACTGCAGTCAGTGTAAAGTTAGAAGGTTTAAATGACAAAAGTACTTCCTGTTATTCCTTTCAAAATAAATCGACAATAAACAGTTAAAAAGGCGAAACGAGTGTTTCGAGGAGAAATTAGTGCAAAAACAATCTTCATCCGTCTTCTGTCATTAATTAATGTAATTACAGTCAGTAATCTATGAATATTTCTGTAATTAAAATGAATTACAGACGATAATGTCGTTAAATAGAAGAAAACGGTAGTTTCTAGTGTCACCACCAGAGGGCGGTCTATTCTCATCATCGCAACAACAGTCATCAAACTTTCTGCAGAAGAATAAAAAAAAGCTATGTATTTACTTTATTTTTAGCACTTTAAACAAAAACAGCGGACCAAAGTACAAAACTGCAATACAAGACAAAATTCACATGACACAAGATATGAAACATAAAACAGATCATGAAACCTAAAATAGAGAAGAATCGAGGACCGGACATGTTTAACATACCGGCTGTGATTTAAATTAATTTGGATTATATTTAAAATCTTTAAAACTAATAACTGAAACAAAAGCACAAGAAATGTATGAAGTGTTAAGACATTTTCCCACTGATTTAGAAGACTGATATCCTTACTTACCCCTTGTATGATGGACTTTGCTGTATTATTTTACTTAAATGTCATGTATTTAATTTATTTATTATTGTTTGTACCTTATTTTCATATTATATTACTGTATAATTGTCATGGGACATTCAATCTACACACTTTATTCTCAGGTTTACATACTATATTATATTTATGATAGAGCTTAATCTGGTATTAAACAGGTTATTTTTGTAAAAATGATATATATTTATTTATACAAATTAGTGTATAGTATAAAAAGTAAATACAGACATATAATGTATGTTTAGTTGTGGAAAGGGGGTGGGATTAAATACATTTATACTTCCTCCCACTCCTTTTCGAACATGTAACTGAAATATGTGTTTTGATGTGTTTTTTTTCTTTATGTGGTGGATTGTCCACCTGTATTTGTTTTCTTATCTTTTCTTCTTCTTTTTCATACATGTTGAAATAAATAAAAACGAACGAACATACAGTGTCCAATCTACTGTTCCCTTTATCAACCTCGTTTCAATAACAAATGTATTTGTATGGAATGTAGATTTACCATGTTTGTTTTAGAATTAACCTTTGACACAAATAAAAGAATTAAGAAAAAAACCCAAACCTGCTGTGAGAAGCAACACAAAACCACAGTTTCACGGTTAAATGAGTCTCTTTTTTCTCTTTTTTAAGGGTTTTCCTCGAGGTGACAGTTCCGGTTATAGTATAATAAAGTTATAGTACAATATAGTTTATTTTTATAGTATATATTATGTAATAAACCGAGTTCTATGGTGTTTTTTCAATAAAGGATTGCAACAGTTCGCCCTCTAGCGGTTATACAAGGTAACTGCAGTCAGTGTAAAGTTAGAAGGTTTAAATGACAAAAGTACTTCCTGTTATTCCTTTCAAAATAAATCGACAATAAACAGTTAAAAAGGCAAAACGAGTGTTTCGAGGAGAAATTAGTGCAAAAACAATCTTCATCCGTCTTCTGTCATTAATTAATGTAATTATAGTCGGCAATTTATGAATAGTTATGTAATTAAAATGAATTACAGACGATAATATCGTTAAATGGAACAAAACTGTAGTTTCTAGTGTCACCACCAGAGGGCGGTCGTAACACCGTAACACCAGTCACTAAACTGTAGAAAAATAAAGAAAAGCTACAAATGCTTTTTATTTTGTTTTATTTCATTTTATTTGTGTTGTTATTAATACTGCTGCCTCAGTAAGGTTGTAAATTGTATAACTGTATAAACTTTATACAAAATAGTGTTAAAAGCTATGTATTTACTTTATTTTTTAGCACTTTAAACAAAAACAGCAGACCAAAGTGCAAAACTGGAATAAAAGACAATATTGACATGACACAAGACATGAAACATAAAACAGATCATGAAACTTAAAATAGAGAAGAATCAAGGACCAGGCATGTTTAACATACCGGCTGTGATTTAAATTAATTTGGATTATATTTAAAATCTTTAAAACTAATAACTGAAACAAAAGCACAAAAAATGTATGAAGCGTTAAGACATTTTCCCACTGATTTAGAAGACTGATATCCTTACTTACCCCTTGTATGATGGACTTTGCTGTATTATTTTACTTAAATGTCATGTATTTAATTTATTTATTATTGTTTGTACCTTATTTTCATATTATATTACTGTATAATTGTCATGGGACATTCAATCTACACACTTTATTCTCAGGTTTACATACTATATTATATTTATGATAGAGCTTACATCTGGTATTAAACAGGTTATTTTTGTAAAAATTATATATATTTATTTATACAAATTAGTGTATAGTATAAAAAGTAAATACAGACATATAATTTATGTTTAGTTGTGGAAAGGGGGTGGGATTAAATACATTTATACTTCCTCCCACTCCTTTTCGAACATGTAACTGAAATATGTGTTTTGATGTGTTTATTTTCTTTATGTGGTGGAATGTCCACCTGTATTTGTTTTCTTATCTTTTCTTCTTCTTCTTTTTATACGTGTTGAAATAAATAAAAACCAACGAACATACAGTGTCCAATCTACTGTTCCCTTTATCAACCTCATTTCAATTACAAATGTATTTGTATGGAATGTAGATTTACCATGTTTGATTTAGAATGAACCTTTGACACAAATAAAAGAATTAAGAAAAAAACCCAAACCTGCTGTGAGAAGCAACACAAAACCACAGTTTCACGGTTAAAGGAGTCTCTTTTTTCTCTTTTTTAAGGGTTTTCCTCGAGGTGACAGTTCTGGTTATAGTATAATAAAGTTATAGTATAATATAGTTTATTTTTATAGTATATATTATGTAATAAACCGAGTTCTATGGTGTTTTTTCAATAAAGGATTGCAACAGTTTGCCCTCTAGCGGTTATACAAGGTAACTGCAGTCAGTGTAAAGTTAGAAGGTTTAAATGACAAAAGTACATCCTGTTATTCCTTTCAAAATAAATCCACTGTAGGAGCCATATATTGATGTTTCATTTGTTTGGTCTGGTTGCCACGGTGATGAAGGAAGTTTGGGTCACGTGGGTCGTCACCGTAGTTTATGTAAGGAATCAAATCACCTGCACTGAGGTGGAGAGAGGAGCGTTGGGTAGCCGTAATTTTTGTTGACCGCATCTTACTGATCACCCCGATTACACTTTGCAGTGTACACATTTAAAACCAATTAAGCATGTAATCGGAAGGCCGTTGTGGCTGAAGTTTTGTCATTAAACGCATAAAACTTATGTCGGACTCAGCGTGCTTCCCTGTCAGCAGCAGCGCGTCATACAAACATACAGGACCTAACAAAACTCTCAAGCGGCTCTTAAAAGTCAAGGAAAGCCGCAATATCCACAATAAACAGTTAAAAAGGCAAAACGAGTCTGTTTCGAGGAGAAATTAGTGCAAAAACAATCTTCATCTGTCTTCTGTCATTAATTAATGTAATTACAGTCGGTAATTTATGAATAGTTCTGTAATTAAAATGAATTACAGACGATAATGTCGTTAAGTGGAAGAAAACGGTAGTTTCTAGTGTCACCACCAGAGGGCGGTCTGTTCTCATCATCACAACAACAGTCATCAAACTTTCTGCAGAAGAATAAAAAAAAAAACTATGGATTTACTTTATTTTTTAAGCACTTTAAACAAAAACAGCAGACCAAAGTGCAAAACTGCAATAAAAGACAATATTGACAAGACACAAGACATGAAACATAAAACAGATCATGAAACCTAAAATAAAGAAGAATCGAGGAGCGAACATGTTTTATTAAATAAATCTTTATTGTCAAGGATTACAATATCCAGTCTAAAGATCTGAACGTCCAGTGAACAGTAAACAGGTGGAACAGAGAACAGAAGAGCCAGGGGTTACAGTGGATTATAGACAAACTTTGGAGAGGCTGCAAATATTCACAGTCTTAATCGCCTTTTGATTAGAACAATCAATAAGTGATTTAAAATAAATTTACATTTCCTTCTGAAACACAACAAAACAAGGTTTTTTTGTAAATGAATTTACTTTTATGTATAAACATTTTTGCCAAAATTTAAAAAATAGATTTATTAAAAAGTAACATGTTTCTTCTTCTCTAGGACATAACAGGAAACCAAACACAACATTTTCCCAAAACAAAGAAAAATCTTTGGTGAGATTATCAATAATAATCTACAGAGTTCTGCCCAAAATGTTTTAGTGTAAGAACAAAACCAAAACATGTAAAACAGTTTCTGGATAAACGTCACAAAATGAGCAGTTTGTATTAATGTTTTTTTTTATTTCTACATATAATGACTGGCCGGGTAAAACTTATGGATCATTTTGAAGGAAACTCCTTAACCTTGTTTACAATTAAACATTTATGTGGGAGCATCCACACTTTCTTCCAGTTAATATTTTTAATAAACTGATTCCAATAAGCAGTAACATAATGTCTCTTTGGAATAGAGCTCGTATTTTCCTGTTAGTATTTCAGGTTTTAATGAGAAACAGATTTTTCCTCTGGAGAGTTAATTGAACTGGGGAGAGAAACGTTTGTAAAAAGACTTATTCATAAATTACACTTCAATTCCTTTTATCCTCCTTGATCTGGACAAAGGATTGTTATTGTTGATTACCTATGGGTGGATTTTTGTTGTCTTTTTAACAGAAATGTGTTAATTCTTTATAAAAATACAACCTTGTATGAACTTTAAAATGTAGCCATCCTGAAACTAAGAGACAACTTTGTTTTTTTCTGCTTTTCTTTTCATCACTAGATATGTATGACGGCCAGCTGGCCTGATGTTTCCTTTTCTAGTTAGAAGATGTTTGGATATCTGGATACATGAACTTTGTATTTTATTTTACAGCAGGTGTTTTGAATTGATGTTTTTCTTTTCTATACCATGTAAACCCTGGGGAGGCTGAAAACGGGGCGTCTTCTGTTTCCACATTTATTCTGAAGAGCAAAATGTGCTGGAAACGTCCCGTGTGATGTGCTAAATAAATCTGCACTGGGAGCAAAAGTGTGCGTCTCCTCTCTGGTTTTTTCCTGGATCTCTGCTCTGAGACCAGAACCTGTTCAGATATTGGATGTTACACCTATTTTATCCTTTCACCAAACATCCACAAGATCACATTTTTCCATAAACTATTCCAGTTTAGTGTTAGAGGGCAGGGCTGCCCTGGAGGCATCTATCAATTATAAGGTTAAATTACAATAATAATAACATTCTGTTTTCTATCCAGTCAAGTAGACGACCATGTTCTGGTTTAGAATAAATGTTAGCAGTAATCAAAGTAATGTTATTAAGTGTAACTAGCAGTAAAGTGTAATGACATGGCTGTCCCAGTCTGCATGCAGGAATCTCCAGTAAAGACATTTTTATCTGTGCTGGTTCCAGCAGACGCTCAGAACTGTTAGAAAACCACATGTCATTACCCGTTGTGACCTCCAAACATTTACATCTGCAGAAAAGGAATGAGATTCCTGAAAGAAACAAAGATCTGTTGGAAGTTGTTTGGAAAATAAAAACAAGGCTTTACGCTTACAATTCTGTCTTAAGGCTGTGATTTAAATTAATTTGGATTATATTTAAAATCTTTAAAACTAATAACTGAAACAAAAGCACAAAAAATGTATGAAGCGTTAAGACATTTTCCCACTGATTTAGAAGACTGATATCCTTACTTACCCCTTGTATGATGGACTTTGCTGTATTATTTTACTTAAATGTCATGTATTTAATTTATTTATTATTGTTTGTACCTTATTTTCATATTATATTACTGTATAATTGTCATGGGACATTCAATCTCTACACACTTTATTCTCAGGTTTACATACTATATTATATTTATGATAGGGCTTACATCTGGTATTAAACAGGTTATTTTTGTAAAAATGATATATATTTATTTATACAAATTAGTGTATAGTATAAAAAGTAAATACAGACATATAATTTATGTTTAGTTGTGGAAAGGGGGTGGGATTAAATACATTTATACTTCCTCCCACTCCTTTTCGAACGTAACTGAAATGTGTTTTGATGTGTTTTTTTTCTTTATGTGGTGGAATGTCCACCTGTATTTGTTTTCTTATCTTTTCTTCTTCTTTTTTTTTTATACATGTTGAAATAAATAAAAACGAACGAACATACAGTGTCCAATCTACTGTTCCCTTTATCAACCTCGTTTCAATTACAAATGTATTTGTATGGAATGTAGATTTACCATGTTTGTTTTAGAATGAACCTTTGACACAAATAAAAGAATTAAGAAAAAAACCCAAAGCTGCTGTGAGAAGCAACACAAAACCACAGTTTCACGGTTAAAGGAGTCTCTTTTTTCTCTTTTTTAAGGGTTTTCCTCAAGGTGACAGTTCCGGTTATAGTATAATAAAGTTATAGTTTAATATAGTTTATTTTTATAGTATATATTATGTAATAAACCGAGTTCTATGGTGTTTTTTCAATAAAGGATTGCAACAGTTCGCCCTCTAGCGGTTATACAAGGTAACTGCAGTCAGTGTAAAGTTAGAAGGTTTAAATGACAAAAGTACTTCCTGTTATTCCTTTCAAAATAAATCGACAATAAACAGTTAAAAAGGAGAAACGAGTGTTTCGAGGAGAAATTAGTGCAAAAACAATCTTCATCCGTCTTCTGTCATTAATTAATGTAATTACAGTCAGTAATCTATGAATATTTCTGTAATTAAAATGAATTACAGACGATAATGTCGTTAAATAGAAGAAAACGGTAGTTTCTAGTGTCACCACCAGAGGGCGGTCTATTCTCATCATCGCAACAACAGTCATCAAACTTTCTGCAGAAGAATAAAAAAAAGCTATGTATTTACTTTATTTTTAGCACTTTAAACAAAAACAGCGGACCAAAGTGTAAAACTGCAATAAAAGACAAAATTCACATGACACAAGATATGAAACATAAAACAGATCATGAAACCTAAAATAGAGAAGAATCGAGGACCGGACATGTTTAACATACCGGCTGTGATTTAAATTAATTTGGATTATATTTAAAATCTTTAAAACTAATAACTGAAACAAAAGCACAAGAAATGTATGAAGTGTTAAGACATTTTCCCACTGATTTAGAAGACTGATATCCTTACTTACCCCTTGTATGATGGACTTTGCTGTATTATTTTACTTAAATGTCATGGATTTAATTTATTTATAATTGTTTGTACCTTATTTTCATATTATATTACTGTATAATTGTCATGGGACATTCAATCTACACACTTTATTCTCAGGTTTACATACTATATTATATTTATGATAGAGCTTAATCTGGTATTAAACAGGTTATTTTTGTAAAAATGATATATATTTATTTATACAAATTAGTGTATAGTATAAAAAGTAAATACAGACATATAATGTATGTTTAGTTGTGGAAAGGGGGTGGGATTAAATACATTTATACTTCCTCCCACTCCTTTTCGAACATGTAACTGAAATATGTGTTTTGATGTGTTTTTTTTCTTTATGTGGTGGAATGTCCACCTGTATTTGTTTTCTTATCTTTTCTTCTTCTTTTTCATACATGTTGAAATAAATAAAAACGAACGAACATACAGTGTCCAATCTACTGTTCCCTTTATCAACCTCGTTTCAATAACAAATGTATTTGTATGGAATGTAGATTTACCATGTTTGTTTTAGAATTAACCTTTGACACAAATAAAAGAATTAAGAAAAAAACCCAAACCTGCTGTGAGAAGCAACACAAAACCACAGTTTCACGGTTAAATGAGTCTCTTTTTTCTCTTTTTTAAGGGTTTTCCTCGAGGTGACAGTTCCGGTTATAGTATAATAAAGTTATAGTATAATATAGTTTATTTTTATAGTATATATTATGTAATAAACCGAGTTCTATGGTGTTTTTTCAATAAAGGATTGCAACAGTTCGCCCTCTAGCGGTTATACAAGGTAACTGCAGTCAGTGTAAAGTTAGAAGGTTTAAATGACAAAAGTACTTCCTGTTATTCCTTTCAAAATAAATCGACAATAAACAGTTAAAAAGGCAAAACGAGTGTTTCGAGGAGAAATTAGTGCAAAAACAATCTTCATCCGTCTTCTGTCATTAATTAATGTAATTATAGTCGGCAATTTATGAATAGTTATGTAATTAAAAGGAATTACAGACGATAATATCGTTAAATGGAACAAAACTGTAGTTTCTAGTGTCACCACCAGAGGGCGGTCGTAACACCGTAACACCAGTCATGAAACTGTAGAAAAATAAAGAAAAGCTACAAATGCTTTTTATTTTGTTTTATTTCATTTTATTTGTGTTGTTATTAATACTGCTGCCCCAGTAAGGTTGTAAATTGTATAACTGTATAAACTTTATACAAAATAGTGTTAAAAGCTATGTATTTACTTTATTTTTTAGCACTTTAAACAAAAACAGCAGACCAAAGTGCAAAATTGCAATAAAAGACAATATTGACATGACACAAGACATGAAACATAAAACAGATCATGAAACTTAAAATAGAGAAGAATCAAGGACCAGGCATGTTTAACATACCGGCTGTAATTTAAATTAATTTGGATTATATTTAAAATCTTTAAAACTAATAACTGAAACAAAAGCACAAAAAATGTATGAAGCGTTAAGACATTTTCCCACTGATTTAGAAGACTGATATCCTTACTCACCCCTTGTATGATGGACTTTGCTGTATTATTTTACTTAAATGTCATGTATTTAATTTATTTATTATTGTTTGTACCTTATTTTCACATTATATTACTGTATAATTGTCATGGGACATTCAATCTACACACTTTATTCTCAGGTTTACATACTATATTATATTTATGATAGAGCTTACATCTGGTATTAAACAGGTTATTTTTGTAAAAATTATATATATTTATTTATACAAATTAGTGTATAGTATAAAAAGTAAATACAGACATATAATTTATGTTTAGTTGTGGAAAGGGGGTGGGATTAAATACATTTATACTTCCTCCCACTCCTTTTCCAACATGTAACTGAAATATGTGTTTTGATGTGTTTATTTTCTTTATGTGGTGGAATGTCCACCTGTATTTGTTTTCTTATCTTTTCTTCTTCTTCTTTTTATACGTGTTGAAATAAATAAAAACCAACGAACATACAGTGTCCAATCTACTGTTCCCTTTATCAACCTCATTTCAATTACAAATGTATTTGTATGGAATGTAGATTTACCATGTTTGTTTTAGAATGAACCTTTGACACAAATAAAAGAATTAAGAAAAAAACCCAAACCTGCTGTGAGAAGCAACACAAAACCACAGTTTCACGGTTAAAGGAGTCTCTTTTTTCTCTTTTTTAAGGGTTTTCCTCGAGGTGACAGTTCTGGTTATAGTATAATAAAGTTATAGTATAATATAGTTTATTTTTATAGTATATATTATGTAATAAACCGAGTTCTATGGTGTTTTTTCAATAAAGGATTGCAACAGTTTGCCCTCTAGCGGTTATACAAGGTAACTGCAGTCAGTGTAAAGTTAGAAGGTTTAAATGACAAAAGTACATCCTGTTATTCCTTTCAAAATAAATCCACTGTAGGAGCCATATATTGATGTTTCATTTGTTTGGTCTGGTTGCCACGGTGATGAAGGAAGTTTGGGTCACGTGGGTCGTCACCGTAGTTTATGTAAGGAATCAAATCACCTGCACTGAGGTGGAGAGAGGAGCGTTGGGTAGCCGTAATTTTTGTTGACCGCATCTTACTGATCACCCCGATTACACTTTGCAGTGTACACATTTAAAACCAATTAAGCATGTAATCGGAAGGCCGTTGTGGCTGAAGTTTTGTCATTAAACGCATAAAACTTATGTCGGACTCAGCGTGCTTCCCTGTCAGCAGCAGCGCGTCATACAAACATACAGGACCTAACAAAACTCTCAAGCGGCTCTTAAAAGTCAAGGAAAGCCGCAATATCCACAATAAACAGTTAAAAAGGCAAAACGAGTCTGTTTCGAGGAGAAATTAGTGCAAAAACAATCTTCATCTGTCTTCTGTCATTAATTAATGTAATTACAGTCGGTAATTTATGAATAGTTCTGTAATTAAAATGAATTACAGACGATAATGTCGTTAAATAGAAGAAAACGGTAGTTTCTAGTGTCACCACCAGAGGGCGGTCTGTTCTCATCATCACAACAACAGTCATCAAACTTTCTGCAGAAGAATAAAAAAAAAACTATGGATTTACTTTATTTTTTAAGCACTTTAAACAAAAACAGCAGACCAAAGTGCAAAACTGCAATAAAAGACAATATTGACAAGACACAAGACATGAAACATAAAACAGATCATGAAACCTAAAATAAAGAAGAATCGAGGACCGGACATGTTTTATTAAATAAATCTTTATTGTCAAGGATTACAATATCCAGTCTAAAGATCTGAACGTCCAGTGAACAGTAAACAGGTGGAACAGAGAACAGAAGAGCCAGGGGTTACAGCGGATTATATACAAACTTTGGAGAGGCTGCAAATATTCACAGTCTTAATCGCCTTTTGATTAGAACAATCAATAAGTGATTTAAAATAAATTTACATTTCCTTCTGAAACACAACAAAACAAGGTTTTTTTGTAAATGAATTTACTTTTATGTATAAACATTTTTGCCAAAATTTAAAAAATAGATTCATTAAAAAGTAACATGTTTCTTCTTCTCTAGGACATAACAGGAAACCAAACACAACATTTTCCCAAAACAAAGAAAAATCTTGGGTGAGATTATCAATAATAATCTACAGAGTTCTGCCCAAAATGTTTTAGTGTAAGAACAAAACCAAAACATGTAAAACAGTTTCTGGATAAACGTCACAAAATGAGCAGTTTGTATTAATGTTTTTTTTTAATTTCTGCATATAATGACTGGCCGGGTAAAACTTATGGATCATTTTGAAGGAAACTCCTTAACCTTGTTAACAATTAAACATTTATGTGGGAGCATCCACACTTTCTTCCAGTTAATATTTTTAATAAACTGATTCCAATAAGCAGTAACATAATGTCTCTTTGGAATAGAGCTCGTATTTTCCTGTTAGTATTTCAGGTTTTAATGAGAAACAGATTTTTCCTCTGGAGAGTTAATTGAACTGGGGAGAGAAACGTTTGTAAAAAGACTTATTCATAAATTACAGTTCAATTCCTTTTATCCTCCTTGATCTGGACAAAGGATTGTTATTGTTGATTACCTATGGGTGGATTTGTCCTTTGTTGTCTTTTTAACAGAAATGTGTTAATTCTTTATAAAAATACAACCTTGTATGAACTTTAAAATGTAGCCATCCTGAAACTAAGAGTTTTTTTTTTCTGGTTTTATTTTCATCACTAGACATGTACGACGGCCAGCTGGCCTGATGTTTCCTTTTCTAGTTCTAAGATGTTTGGATATCTGGATACATGAACTTTGTATTTTATTTTACAGCAGGTGTTTTGAATTGATTTCTTTCTTTTCTATACCATGTAAACCCTGGGGAGGCTGAAAATGGGGCGTCTTCTGTTTCCACATTTATTCTGAAGAGCAAAATGTGCTGGAAACGTCCCGTGTGATGTGCTAAATAAATCTGCACTGGGAGCAAAAGTGTGCGTCTCCTCTCTGGTTTTTTCCTGGATCTCTGCTCTGAGACCAGAACCTGTTCAGATATTGGATGTTACACCTATTTTACCCTTTCACCAAACATCCACAAGATCACATTTTTCCATAAACTATTCCAGTTTAGTGTTAGAGGGCGAGGGCTGCCCTGGAGGCATCTATCAATTCTATTATCTAAGGTTAAATTACAATAATAATAACATTCTGTTTTCTATCCAGTCAAGTAGACGATCATGTTCTGGTTTAGAATTGTATCCATAAATGTTAGCAGTAATCAAAGTAATGTTGTTAAGTGTAACTAGCAGTAAAGTGTAATGACATGGCTGTCCCAGTCTGCATGCAGGAATCTCCAGTAAAGACATTTTTATCTGTGCTGGTTCCAGCAGACGCTCAGAACTGTTAGAAAACCACATGTCATTACCCGTTGTGACCTCCAAACATTTACATCTGCAGATAAGGAATGAGATTCCTGAAAGAAACAAAGATCTGTTGGAAGTTGTTTGGAAAATAAAAACAAGGCTTTACGCTTACAATTCTGTCTTAAGGCTGTGATTTAAATTAATTTGGATTATATTTAAAATCTTTAAAACTAATAACTGAAACAAAAGCACAAAAAATGTATGAAGCGTTAAGACATTTTCCCACTGATTTAGAAGACTGATATCCTTACTTACCCCTTGTATGATGGACTTTGCTGTATTATTTTACTTAAATGTCATGTATTTAATTTATTTATTATTGTTTGTACCTTATTTTCATATTATATTACTGTATAATTGTCATGGGACATTCAATCTCTACACACTTTATTCTCAGGTTTACATACTATATTATATTTATGATAGAGCTTACATCTGGTATTAAACAGGTTATTTTTGTAAAAATGATATATATTTATTTATACAAATTAGTGTATAGTATAAAAAGTAAATACAGACATATAATTTATGTTTAGTTGTGGAAAGGGGGTGGGATTAAATACATTTATACTTCCTCCCACTCCTTTTCCAACATGTAACTGAAATATGTGTTTTGATGTGTTTTTTTTCTTTATGTGGTGGAATGTCCACCTGTATTTGTTTTCTTATCTTTTCTTCTTCTTTTTTTTATACATGTTGAAATAAATAAAAACGAACGAACATACAGTGTCCAATCTACTGTTCCCTTTATCAACCTCGTTTCAATTACAAATGTATTTGTATGGAATGTATATTTACCATGTTTGTTTTAGAATGAACCTTTGACACAAATAAAAGAATTAAGAAAAAAACCCATACCTGCTGTGAGAAGCAACACAAAACCACAGTTTCACGGTTAAAGGAGTCTCTTTTTTCTCTTTGTTAAGGGTTTTCCTCGAGGTGACAGTTCCGGTTATAGTATAATAAAGTTATAGTATAATATAGTTTATTTTTATAGTATATATTATAGGCTTACCATATTTTGATTTTCAAAAAAGAGGACACTCAGCCCGGCCACGAGATAGCCTACTTAAATGATACTCGCAGTTTACTCAAAGATTCGTTATCATTTTAATATATTTAAAGTTAATATGTATGGATATAATATTCAGTTATATTACAAAATAATATCTCTCAAAGACGGAAATTCAGATAGGCTTCTCAGAAGTTACTCAACTTTTTTATTATGTCTAAAATAATTACAGTTACAGTCAGTACTCAAATTGTAAAAAAAAATCAGGGGGGATGGTGGATTTTATCATATGGGGACAGATTGTGCTGATTACAAATAATATAATATATTACAAATAATAGCAGTGACCAAAACACCTGCAGAAATACTGCAGGAATGACATAGCAGCAGTTAAATGCAGCCTTCTGTAAGCTTTAAATATCCACTGGGCTTACATCAAATACATCAAAACACAACAATAAAAAACACTTTTCTGAACTTATCAATATGACTCTGTCCTTCACAGGATAAGTAAAATAGATCACTGCAAAAACTCAAAATCTTAACAAGAATATTGGTCTTATTTCTAGTTAAAATGTCTTATTTTAGTTTAAAAAAATCTCATTAGACTTTAAACAAGACTCATCACTGGAAAAAACATCAATTTTCACTTGTTTCAAGTAGGTTTTCACTTAAAATAAGTAGAAAAATCTGCCAGTGGAACAAGATTTCAAGTGAAAATTTACTTGAAACAGATGAAAATTGTCAAATAAGTTATTTTTCTGCTGTTATTTTTCTGGTGATGACTCTAAATGCTGAAATAGCAGTAAAACCACATTCATTTTTATTTCAGGGGGGATGATTTTGACCGTTTTTATTTCAGGAGGTAATGCTTTCTGGCACACTCTCGACTCCCGGGACCTCCGTAAACTGATTTATGGTTCCGCGTTACACCAACGCAGAACCTACGCCGTATGGTACGCAGCGACGCGCAAGTACGTTGCGCATCGCCGCGTACCATACGGCGTGTGCTCTGCGTCGATTTAGCGCGGAACCATAAATCAGGCTTTACGAGTGAACGTCTCACGAGGGGCAGTCGCGTTGCGACGCCACTGTAGCCAAATCACAAGGAGAGAACAGAGTACTGTGAGCTCATGAGAAGTCCCGGTACGCCGTAAAAAGTCCCGGGACGCCAGAGGCTAATACTGAGAAGTGGGGGTACTCCGTACCGCTGCGTACCGGCCCACTAAGCATTGGGTGAAGATGCATTTGCGCTTCGGCATCTTGGGAGCGTGTGTCTGCCGCTGAGTGTTGAGTGTTGGAGATCCGCCCACAAGGCAGGCTCTCAGGGATTACGTCACACACGCTGAACCAAACAAGGATAACTGGGGGGCGCACACACACACACAAAAGGAAAGCCGGACATTATCATCAATTTATAAAACCCGCCCGGACGCCCCGGACAGGACGTAAAAAGAGGACATGTCCGGGGAAAAGAGGACGTTTGGTCAGCCTAATATATTATGTAATAAACCGAGTTCTATGGTGTTTTTTCAATAAAGGATTGCAACAGTTCGCCCTCTAGCGGTTATACAAGGTAACTGCAGTCAGTGTAAAGTTAGAAGGTTTAAATGACAAAAGTACTTCCTGTTACTCCTTTCAAAATAAATCCACAATAAACAGTTAAAAAGGCACAACGAGTCTGTTTCGAGGAGAAATTAGTGCAAAAACAATGTTAATCTGTCTTCTGTCATTAATTAATGTAATTACAGACGGTAATTTATGAATAGTTCTGTAATTAAAATGAATTACAGACGATAATGTCATTAATAGAAGAAAACGGTAGTTTCTAGTGTCACCACCAGAGGGCGGTCTGTTCTCATCATCGCAACAACAGTCATCAAACTTTCTGCAGAAGAATAAAAAAAACTACGTATTTACTTTATTTTTTAGCACTTTAAACAAAAACAGCGGACCAAAGTGCAAAACTGCAATAAAAGACAATATTGACAAGACACAAGATATGAAACATAAAACAGATCATGAAACCTAAAATAGAGAAGAATCGAGGACCGGACATGTTTAACATACCGGCTGTGATTTAAATTAATTTGGATTATATTTAAAATCTTTAAATCTTTAAAACCTCCCCCCATACATAAGACAAATAGACTCCATCACCACATTCAAAACGCAACTCAAGACTCACCTGTTTAAACTTGCCCATTCACTTTGACCGGTCACCACACACTACTTCCCACCACACTGTTCTGTTCGGTTGTCTATTGTATGTATTGTGTATGTGTGTATGTATTATAATTTCTATTGTATTTCTATTGTATTTCCTGTATTTTATTGTTTTGTTTTTATTCTGTAAGGTGACCTTGGGTGACATGAAAGGCGCCGCTAAATAAAATGAATTATTATTATTATTATTATTAAAACTAATAACTGAAACAAAAGCACAAAAATGTATGAAGTGTTAAGACATTTTCCCACTGATTTAGAAGACTGATATCCTTACTTACCCCTTGTATGATGGACTTTGCTGTATTATTTTACTTAAATGTCATGTATTTAATTTATTTATTATTGTTTGTACCTTATTTTCATATTATATTACTGTATAATTGTCATGGGACATTCAATCTACACACTCTACGCTCGTGTCTTCTCTTTTTTAAGGGTTTTCCTCGAGGTGACAGTTCCGATTATAGTATAATAAAGTTATAGTATAATATAGTTTATTTTTATAGTATATATTATGTAATAAACCGAGTTCTATGGTGTTTTTTCAATAAAGGATTGCAACAGTTCGCCCTCTAGCGGTTATACAAGGTAACTGCAGTCAGTGTAAAGTTAGAAGGTTTAAATGACAAAAGTACTTCCTGTTATTCCTTTCAAAATAAATCGACAATAAACAGTTAAAAAGGCAAGGTCCTTCTCATCTCTGTCTAGTTTCCTCCTGGAGAGCAGAACATCAGTGACAGAAACATGTGGAGCAGCAACACGTTGGTGACGTGTTCAGTGTCTGGACCTGGACCTGGACACAACTGTCAACCGTGCTGAATACTATGCACCAACAAATCCACTTTTCATCCGGTCAAACACATCAAATTATACGATTTAATCAAATACAAGACAGCAATAACAATGTACGAGGCACAACCTGATGCTCCCACACTATCCTGGAGTTGTTCCAGGTAAATACTAACTAACTAACTAACTACAGTAACTAACTAACTAACTACAGTAACTACACTAACTAACTAACTAACTAACTAACTACAGTAACTAACTAACTAACTACAGTAACTACACTAACTAACTACAGTAACTAAACTAACTAACTAACTAACTAACTAACTACAGTAACTACACTAACTAACTAACTAACTACAGTAACTACACTAACTAACTAACTAACTACAGTAACTACACTAACTAACTAACTATTTTTGAGCAGAAATGGCCAAGAACAAATAAAATGTTGCAGTGTTTCAGTGTGGAAGGTGAAACTGTGGAACCGCCTGGATGAGGAACTAAAAAAAAAGTAGCTCAATTTACAAATTTAAAAAAAATTATAAATCTAAAATAATAGATAAATATAGAACACTAATATAAATTATCTTCCTATTAAACTGTCTTTCCTCCTGCAGCTGTCCTCAATCGTGAGTGAGTTCTTATTAGTATCTTTGTTTCTGAAGTCTGCCTTTGGTGAAAAGGAGAGGCAAAATAAGCCATGAGGCTTCAGCCTAAACCTTTTTGGTCAAAAAGAAAAAAAGGAAATGTGTACATATATATATAATATATATATTTATACCTGTGTGTAAACATATACAGTGTGTATGCAAACATCTTAAAATGTAAATGACCAAAACAAAATAAACTAAACTAAACTAAAGAGAGGGCGAGGCTTCATCTTTCAGATCAAATAAACTTCATTTATACACCACCTTTCATGCATAGAATGCAGCACAAAGTGCTTTACATAAAACAAATACACAAACATAAAACGTATTTGTAAGGTTTTGGAGATGGTAACCCTTACATGCAGGACGAAACCTTGCGGGATTCAGGTGTAGAGCGAGCAATGACATGACATGAGACCAGCAGGGATTTTCAGAACTCTGTTTTTCTTTACTTTTAAGTTGCACAAAGTCACACTTTCCTACATGGAGCAGGGCAAACAAAGCACAGGCTTACAGGTGCAGCAGATCCTGGCAGCCAAGGTGAAGCCCAACCTGACACCCCTCTCTCTGGCACCCCACCTTCTTCTCTTCTTCTTCTTCAGGTTTATTGGCGGCTGGCATCCAGTTCTCCGGTGCATTACCGCCCTCTTCTGGATCATTCTCATGGTCCAGCCTACTGACACTGATTCATACCCTCATTCTCTGTTTGACTATATTCTTTCAAATAATCTAGTGTCTCTCAAAAACTCAAGCAATGCCTTCACATGTTTCCTATTCTTCATTCCTAATATACTTTTAATATTAATTTCCTGTTCTTCCAATTCTATCAGTTTATTATTCATAGTTTCCCTTTCCATCTTATATCTCCCACAACTCAGTAAAACATGCTCTATAGTCTCATCCTCTTGACACTCTTCACACAAACCATTCTGATGTTTCCCTACAACCTTCAAGTTTTTGTTTAGGGCACTATGCCCTAATCTTAGCCTTGTCAATATGATTTCTTCTCTTCTTTTCCCACTACCCACCCTTTTAACTCTAGTGCTCTCTTGAATACTATACAGATGCCTTCCTTTGACCTCATTGCTCCATTTTTCTTGCCACATTAAATTCACTTTTTCCCAGATCACACTTTTAGCTTCAGACTTGCTAATTTTCACATTCATTTCTACCACCGTTTTCTGTATTGCCTTCTTGGCCATCCTGTCTGCCATCTCATTTCCCTTAACTCCAACATGAGCAGGGACCCATAAAAACTTAATGTCACTTCCCTTTAAAACTGATCTTGTGGCTGACTGAAGGACCTCATACAGCAGACCTTGACGACTCTTTGAATGAGACGATCTCATACTAGTTAAAACTGCAGATGAATCTGTACAAATCACTATTTTTTTAACTTGACTCTTTTCCACCCATTTTAAAGCTATAAGCACACCCAGCATCTCTACTGTGTAGACTGCTAAATGGTCTGAAGTTCTTCTATTCATTTCTATGCTCTTTGAAGGAACAACTACTCCAAAACCAGTCACTCCAGTCTCCGGTTGTTTAGCTCCATCCGTATACATTTCAATAAAATCACTGTACTCTGTTTTTAAATACCGAGTTGCTGCATTTGCCAGATCAATCCCTTGTCTCTTTCCCTTTAATTCCAACAAATGCCAGTCTACATATGGCCATATCATCCTCCATGGGGGCATTAATGGATATACCACAGTTGGACTTAACTTCATCTCCCCAACACCAAGCTCTTTAGCAATGTCATTCCCCACCCTACCAAAGTTATCTTTCTTACATTTTCCAAACTCCCAGCACTCCTTTAAAACTCTTTTTGTAGGGTGAGACTCACCATGTCCCTGTAACGATGCCCAATAATTGCTCATCAACTGCTTTCTTCTTAATGCTAATGGCATTTCTTCCAGTTCTACTTGTAGTGCACATACTGGAGTTGTTCTAAAAGCCCCACTGCATATCCGTAGTGCCTTCGCTTGAATTATATCCACCTTTTTTAAAAGGGACGCTGCTGCTGATCCATAAACAATGCAACCATAGTCAATAACTGATCTTATCATAGCTACATAGATTGTCTTTAACGAAGCACAACTTGCCCCCCATTCCCTTCCTGTCAAACACCTCAAGACATTTATTACTTTTTTACATTTGTCCTCTACTTTCTTTATGTGGTCTACCCACGTCAATTTAGAGTCAAATATCACTCCCAAATATTTAAATGATCCAACTCTTTCCAGCTCTTTTCCATACATATATAGCTTCTCTTCCACCCTTCTTTTCCTGGTGAAAATAACTGACTGAGTTTTTTCCACAGAAAATCGACATCCCCAATCCAACCCCCACTCTGTTACCCCATCAATTGCTGATTGAACTTTACTCACTATATACTCCAAATTCCTTCCTCTTTTCCAGAGTGCCCCATCATCAGCAAAAAGTGAAGTACCAATATCTGATGGAAAATTTGAAAAAACATCATTTATCATGATTATGAACAGTAGAGGACTAATAACACTCCCTTGCGGAGTCCCATTCCCAACCATATATTTGTTCGACATCTCACATCCTATTCGGACCTGTAATTTCCTGTCAAATAAAAAATTCTTTATCCAGTTAAAGGTTCTCCCTCCAACTCCCATCCCATGTAATTTGATCATCAAACCTTCTCTCCACATCATATCGTAGGCTTTTTCAATATCAAAAAAGACTACCACTACTGATTCTTTATTTGCTTGTGCCCTTCTAATCTCATTTTCAAGTCTTACTACTGCATCCATAGTACTCCTACCTTTTCTAAAACCACTTTGACAGCTCGTCAGCAAACCTCTCTTCTCAAGGTAGTAAGTTAATCTTTCTGTAATCATTCTTTCCATAATCTTGCACATATTGGAAGTTAATGCAATCGGCCTGTAGCTTGATGGTTTACAAGGATCTTTCCCAGGCTTCCTAATTGGAATTACCACTGCTTCCTTCCACACGCTTGGCAGCTTCCCTTCCTTCCACACTCTGTTATACAAATGTAACATTTTAGCCATCCCATTTGGCACCCCACCTGTTCTCACACCTGGCCTATCTACTAACGGCCTCTACCATTTCCCACACACACCCAACTAAGTTTAAATATGTTAACCAATAAATCCTGCAAATAATATTTACACAAACAATCTACAAATGCATACTGCATAACACAGATTAAACAAAATACATAATAAACTGAATAAATGTCCAACAGAAGCTAAATTCAACAAAACCCTCTACTTCCTCCCCTCTCTGGTCCTGGTCTACTTGGTACAGCCCAACCAGGTAGTCAATTGACACAGCTGTATCCCATCAATTGGAGTTCTGTGGCTGCATGCTCATGTATGCACCCATGAGAACACGCCCACCCGGAAGTCGACCTCAAAGAGACAGTGGTTAGTAGGGTCACCAAAATAAAAATACAAAAAACAACAACAAAAAAGAACTTCCTATGTTAAACAGTTTTTCCAACTGAACACATAATGTGTTTAAGAGTGTGTTGATCACCTTAGTGAGGGGGATGATTTCCAGCTCCCTCACAGTATTAAAAAGTAGTGCAGACAAATAAGAAGAGCCAAGAGCATTAAGACACTTCAAAACTAGTAAAAGAAGCTTCAAATGGATGGTGAAGCGCTCGGGGAGTCAACGCAGCGATTTTCAAACAGGTGTAATGTCTCCGCCCTCTGGTCGTCGTCAGCACGCGTGCGGCTGAATTCTGTCAGAATTGTAGGTTGTACATGTTGTTTTTGGGAAGAGCAGAGAGCAGGGCGTTACATATGGAAGCATATGAGGAACTATATTCAAATTAAAATGCATTTGCGGAAATGCTTTTTCATTTTAAGAATGTGCCCGCATTATTTGAGTCAAAAATGAAATTGATAATATATTGTAATGAAATGTCAGGAGGGTCTCTGTGCCTGCCGGTGTGGATGCTGCGGGGAGGAGTTCCATTACCTGATTGTGAATCACTTGCACCTGTGTCAGCTAGGAGAGGAATAAAAGAGGTCTGTGAATGACTGGACGGAGAGTGGGGAATACTTCAGTTTCTGTTCGAAGCTGCGGCACCGGGCTGGGAGGGTGCGGATCGCAGCTTTTGTTTGTTGCCGGCCGCGAAGACAGCTGGATAGGGGAGAGAGCCTTTTCTGAGTGAGGAGGGGAGGCTGGATGCCTCCTTTAGATAGCGAGGGACCGGGTGTAGTAGGTGCCCATGCCTTCTCCTTACTGAGGCTTCCCTGCCACAAACTGCTGCCGGTTGTCACTAACCCGGCTGCAGTGAGTTTGGTCTGTGACGCTTCACGGGCAACTCCATGCTGACACCCCGTGGGGGGGTGTCGTCGCCAGACCGGGCGAGATAAGTTAAACTCAAATACTGTATACATTGTCCGTTATTTGTTGTGTCCTTCATATTTTTTCCTTTCATGTCTATGTATTTGAGTGATTTGATGCCCGTTCATTTCCCTATATGAACTGGAGCATAATGTTTTAACGCATCTTCCAGGGTAATTGATCCTTTGACAGGGGCGCATTTAGAGGCGATGCTGAAGGCCCCCGGGCCCCCTGGCTCCCCCTAGTGGTGTGGAGTGGTTCTGACCTGCTTATAGTTTGGAGTGGTCCCTGTGGTTTGCTGTGCAGTTTTAGCACTGAGTTTTATTAGTTTGCTGTGTCAGCTATTGGGTTTTACAGTGTGCAGTGACTCTTTTACCGTGTGCCGGCCTAGTCTGGGTTTGTGGACTTGCATTTCGTGTGGCAGGGTTGTAGGGTGGCCATTGGTGTGCCATAGCTGTTAGCCTCTAGTTCTCAGCCTGTTGCAGGGGTCATATTGCCATTTTTAAACAAAGCTATATTTTCTAATAAAGATTATTTTGTATCCTATCCCTGTGTATTTGTGTGGTTGATAAACATCCTCTTGCCTCTCATACCGGACCATACCGGTTTAATAAAGGTGGTGGCAGCTTTATATTATCAGCGAAAATATATATAATCTAAATAAATGAATAATTATTACACTGGCGGCAGTGGTGGGATTTTGAACTAAATATGTCAGAGGCGGAGAATGATTTATCACACTCAGGATTAGGAGAAATGAATGCAAGTGAAAATAACCCTTCTGGCAGCATGGCTGCTCCGCTAGCGCCCTTTCCAGCTAGTGTAATCCCCCGTCCTGTGTTCATGCCTGAAGTTTTTTCTGGGGTGGGCCGAGAATGGTCTGATTGGGTGGAGCAATTTGAGCTAGCCGCTAGTGTTAATGGATGGGACGAACCTGTCAAACTGAAATTTATGGCATTGTTGGTGTCCGGGCATGCGCGTGACATGTATAATGGTGTTTCTGCTGAAGCAAAAGCTAATTATGCCCGCTTAAAAGCAGCTCTGACTACTTGTTTTGAGCCCTGCCATAGTGATGAGTGGAGTAGGGTTGCTTTTGTGGAGAGGAGGCGGTCCCCAAATGAGACTGCCCAGGAGTTTGGAAATGCTCTGCGTAGGCTAGTGGCAAAAGCTTATTCATCTGTGGATGATCACACTCGAGACCTGTTGGCCAGAGACCAGTTTGTGACCCATTTTAGCACTGGGGACTTCCGTATTAGCCTCCGTGCTGCAAAGCCCAAGACGTTAGAGGCTGCAATCCACTTAGCTGCTGAGATGGAGCTCCTTAGAAATTTGGAACAAGCCCACTCCGTTCCTGATGCTAGAGTAAGGGAAGTAAAAAGCACCAATGAGACTGACGATCGTTTTGAGGCCTTATTGGGCGCAGTAGAAGGGCTGCGTCAGGAGGTCAAAGCCATGCAGTCTGTAGTACAGGTGCGGCAAACTCCCTCTAGCACAGTGGCTCCACCCACTGCCTCTTCTAGCTTTCCCAGGCACCCTGTTCTTGTGGCCCCATCCACTTCCTCCTCTACTTCTCCCAGGGGTCCCGTTCTTGACACTGGGGGTGGTTCAGGAGGTACTTTTGGGCGTAGAGCCCATAACCGCGCTCGAGTGTGTTGGGAGTGTGGGTGTGACCGACACCTCCGCCATGACTGTCCATATGTGCAGGGAAACTAGAGGGGGTGGGTACAGCGGGCCAACTGCCCGCCCCCTCACTTTTGACTCAGACTGTGGCCTCAACCAAGAGAAAGGGCAGCCATGTAGCTGCCAGAGTGGGGGGGTTTGACCTCCAGGTGTTGGTAGACAGTGGAGCTGATCGATCAGTAATCCCCAAGAAGCTGTGGATGTCAATTACCAGGGGGGGATGTGAGCTGACTGAGTACCCGGGGAATGTATCGGCTGCTACCAGGGGGGCATGTGCATATCAGGAGTGTGGCAGTCAGTTTGCCAGTTCGACTCCCTAGCACTAGTAGCAGAGTTCCTCGTTGCTGATATTCCCTCCTCTGATATCCTGCTGGGCTTTGATTTTTTGTCCAAGTATGGGGCGGTGATTGACTACAAGGAAAGGGTTTTTCGGGTGATGGGGAAAACCTTACCTTTGTTGTTCCAAGATGATTTTGCAAAACCACGTACTGTCGTGATAAAATCCGACACCGCAGTTCCACCCCGAAGTGAAGCTTTACTCCCTGGCGTGGTCACAAGCCCACTTGGTGAGTGTGTGGAAGGTATATTGGAACCCTCAACATCATTGTCTGATCACTGTAGTGTTATGGTGGCTCGGGTAATTTGCCAAGTTGAACAAGGTGTTGTCCCAATTCGTGTGATTAATGTCACTGATGAGCAGCTAGTGTTACGGAAGGGCATGAGAGTCGGTACCCTGCATACAGATATTGAGGTGGTGAGGAGGCTTGGGGGAGGCTGAAGGGATTAATAGGAGGGAAGACTTCATGCCTTCCTGGACAGTAGATTCCCTGGTGAAACAGTTGGGGCTAGACCGGAAGGGGTTGGGGACTTCAGAGCAGCAAGCTATCTGTGATCTGTTGTACAAACATTTGCCAGTCTTTAGTACAGGAGATACAGATCTAGGGAGGACCCCCCTTGCGAGACATAAGATTGATACTGGCACTGCGAATCCTGTTAAATTACATCCACGTCGTGTTCCCCTCCATTTACAGGAGTGTGCAGAACACATAAAACAGATGCAGGCAAGTGGTATCATTCAGCCATCATGTAGCCCTTGGGCCGCCCCGGTGGTCCTTGTGAGAAAGCGGGATGGGAGCCTGCGTTTCTGCGTTGACTATCGTAAGCTTAATGATCTCACCAGGAAGGATGCTTATCCCCTCCCCAGAATTGACGATGCTCTCGACAGCTTACATAAAGCTTGTTGGTTTTCAACGCTTGACCTCGCCAGTGGGTATTGGCAGGTTGAAATCGATCCTAAAGACAAGCATAAGTCAGCATTTGTAACGCGGCAGGGACTGTTTGAATTCAATGTGCTGAGTTTTGGCCTGTGCAATGCACCAAGCACTTTTCAGAGGCTCATGGATGTAGTTTTGGCCGACTTGCAGTGGACCACGTGCTTGGTCTACCTCGATGACAGCATTGTGTTTGGTCGCACATTCCGGGAGCATTTGTTACGCTTAGATGAAGTGTTGTGTAAGCTGCGCCAGGCCAACCTTAAAGTGAAACCCTCCAAGTGTAACTTGTTTGCGACTCAAGTGCAATACCTTGGCCATATCATTTCAGCAGAAGGGGTGAGTGCAGATCCAGCCAAAATACAGGTGGTGAAAGAGTGGCCTGTGCCTAAAAACCAAACGGAGGTAAGAAGCTTTGTAGGGCTAGCTTCATATTACAGACGTTTCATGAAGGGGTTCGCAGAGATAGCCCGCCCCCTGCACCAGCTGACTGAGAAGGGCAGACGTTTTAAGTGGTCAGAAGTCTGTCAGAATGCGTTTGAACAGCTGAAGACCAGTTTAATTTCTGCCCCAGTGCTTGCCTATCCAGACCCTGCAAAACCTTTTATTTTGGATACAGATGCCAGTGACGCAGGCATTGGTGCAGTTCTGTCGCAGGAGAGTAATGGTGTCGAGCATGTGGTAGCATACGCAAGTAGAGCTTTGACGAAGCAAGAAAGGAAGTACGCCACCACTAAAAAGGAGCTGTTAAGTATGGTGACTTTTATGAAGTACTTCAAGCATTATTTGCTGGGGAAAGAGTTTATACTGCGTACTGACCATAACTCACTCAGGTGGCTGCATAACTTTCAGGGCTTGGAGGGACAGTTGGCTAGGTGGGTGGAGCAGTTGGCCAGTTTCCAATATAAGATCATACACAGGCCAGGGAAAGCACATGCTAATGCAGATGCCCTCTCTAGGCTGCCTGCATTTGGAAGCTCAGGCCCAGAGTCTAGTCAGACTGAAGCTGCGGGACAGCCCCTCCCAGGTCCAAGTGTGTGTGCTGTGCAGGAGGGGAGGCCCAGAACACAGGCCAGTCAGGAATGTGTCGAAGATGAAATGGTGAAGGCCCAGAATGAGGACACAGAATTACAGCAGTTGATCTATAACAAAAAAAGGGGGCTGGACCTTCCTGAAGATCCAGCGCTACAAAAATACGCTACTGTGTGGTCGCAATTGCAGATGAGAGATTCACGGTTGGTGAGGGTGCCTCCTGCAAATTCAGATGCTGCATCTCAGGTGCAGGTTGTCCTCCCCCAGGCTTTGATCCCCAAAGTTTTGGCGCAGTTGCATGATTCCCCCACTGGTGGCCACTTAGGGGTACAGAAGCTGCAGGGGAAGGTGAAGGATCGCTTCTATTGGTTGGGGTGGTTCGGGGATGTGAAGCTGTGGTGTAGGCAATGTGTAGATTGCGCCTCCCGGAAGGTTCAGGGTCGTCCCCCTTGTGCTCCCCTTCAGACATCAGGTGTCTCCCGACCACATGAGAGAGTAGCGCTCGACATTCTAGGCCCTCTGCCAGAGACAGGCAGTAAAAATAAGTATATTGTGGTTATAGGGGACTACTTCTCCAAGTGGACAGAAGCATTTCCTCTGCCAAACCAGGAGGCTAAGACTATTGCTAAGGTGTTAGTGGAAGAATGGGTTTGTAGATTTGGGGCTCCACGTAGCATCCATTCAGACCAGGGGCGGAATTTTGAGTCAACTCTGTTTAGAGAAATGTGTCAGCTCCTAAATATCCACAAAACAAGGACTTCCCCATACCACCCACAGTCAGATGGTCTCATTGAACGATTTAATCGCACATTGCTGTCTATGTTATCACTGTTTGTCGAGGAGAATCAGTCTAACTGGGACATTCTTATACCATACGTAATGATGGCATATCGCAGCAGTGTGCATGCCAGTATAGGTTTCACCCCCTATAAGGTGTTGTTCGGACGAGAGATGGTTCTCCCAGTGGACATAATGCTTGATGTGGGGGCTGGAGAGGGGTTCCCTTCAGTTAGCGAGTATGTTGGCAAATTAGTGGAGACATTATCCACTGTAGTGGAGGCAGTGAAGAAGCATCAGGCCAAAGCTTCTAGCCAACAAAAGACCAATTTTGATGTCAGAGTGAACTTTCAGTATTACTCTGACGGGGAACTTGTGTGGGTCCTAAACAAAGCAAGGAAGAGAGGATTGTGCCCCAAGCTTCAGAGACGGTTTAAAGGCCCTTACAAAATAATAGAGAGGGTCACAGAAGTGTTGTACCGAGTGGCACCAGTAGGGGGAGGGCCAGAGACTGTAGTACATTTTAACCGTCTTAAACCTTATCTGGCTTCCTCTGTAGGGCTGCCATCAACCCAGGATGATGGGGAATCAGGCCCGGTTCAGATGGAGAGTGGTCTGGCGGAAGGGAGTCCTGCTGATGCTCGCCTGCAGCGGCCGCCATCATCGCCTGATCCTGCTGGGAGGGGTCCTTCTGACGCTCGCCTGCAGCGGCCATCATCACCGCCTGATTCTGCTGGGAGGGGTCCTTCTGACGCTCGCCTGCAGCAGCCATCATCACCGCCTGATTCTGCTGGGAGGGGTCCTTCTGACGCTCGCCTGCAGCGGCCATCATCACCGCCTGATTCTGCTGGGAGGGGTCCTTCTGACGCTCGCCTGCAGCGGCCATCATCACCGCCTGATTCTGCTGGGAGGGGTCCGGCTGATGCTCGTCTGCAGCGGCCGTCATCACCACCTGATTCTGCAAAGAGGGGCCCTGCTGATGTTCGTCAGTGGTGGCTATTGCCATCTGATTGTGCGACACCTGCTGCACCACGGGATGCCAGTGTGACCCCGGAGGAACAGTGCAGTCAGCACTTGCTCCCGCCAGAGGGGGGGAGCTGTTCGCCTGGATGCGCACGGGGGGGACGCCCGGTGCGTGAACGGAAGGCACCTGGGTGGTTAAAAGACTATGATGTGGCGTGTTAACTCGAGGGCGAGTTCTCTCCGTTAGGGGAGGGAGGAGTGTAATGAAATGTCAGGAGGGTCTCTGTGCCTGCCGGTGTGGATGCTGCGGGGAGGAGTTCCATTACCTGATTGTGAATCACTTGCACCTGTGTCAGCTAGGAGAGGAATAAAAGAGGAATGACTGGACGGAGAGTGGGGAATACTTCAGTTTCTGTTCGAAGCTGCGGCACCGGGCTGGGAGGGTGCGGATCGCAGCTTTTATTGTTGCCGGCCGCGAAGACAGCTGGATAGGGGGGAGAGCCTTTTCTGAGTAAGGAGGGGAGGCTGGATGCCTCCTTTAGATAGCGAGGGACCGGGTGTAGTAGGTGCCCATGCCTTCTCCTTACTGAGGCTTCCCTGCCACAAACTGCTGCCGGTTGTCACTAACCCGGCTGCAGTGAGTTGGGTCTGTGACGCTTCACGGGCAACTCCATGCTGACACCCCGTGGGGGGGTGTTGTCGCCAGACCGGGCGAGATAAGTTAAACTCAAATACTGTATACATTGTCCGTTATTTGTTGTGTCCTTCATATTTTTTCCTTTCATGTCTATGTATTTGAGTGATTTGATGCCCGTTCATTTCCCTATATGAACTGGAGCATAATGTTTTAACGCATCTTCCAGGGAATTGATCCTTTTTCAGGGGCGCATTTAGAGGCGACGCTGAAGGTCCCCGGGCCCCCTGCCTCCCCCTAGTGGTGTGGAGTGGTTCTGACCTGCTTATAGTTTGGAGTGGTCCCTGTGGTTTGCTGTGCAGTTTTAGCACTGAGTTTTATTAGTTTGCTGTGTCAGCTATTGGGTTTTACAGTGTGCAGTGACTCTTTTACCGTGTGCCGGCCTAGTCTGGGTTTGTGGACTTGCATTTCGTGTGGCAGGGTTGTAGGGTGGCCATTGGTGTGCCATAGCTGTTAGCCTCTAGTTCTCAGCCTGTTGCAGGGGTCATATTGCCATTTTTAAACAAAGCTATATTTTCTAATAAAGATTATTTTGTATCCTATCCCTGTGTATTTGTGTGGTTGATAAACATCCTCTTGCCTCTCATACCGGACCATACCGGTTTAATAAAGGTGGTGGCAGCTTTATATTATCAGTGAAAATATATATAATCTAAATAAATGAATAATTATTACAATATAATCCGATTTGCATTTTAATTTTCGTATTCAACACTGCTTATTCTTGTACTTAATTCAAATTAAAAAGAAAAAGACGTTTAATTTTCAAATCATGACCCAGCAAATAGTTCCCAATATTCAATTTTAAATCTAAAATTTGAAAATTAAAATGCATTTGCAGAAATGCTTTTTCATTTTAAGAATGTAGCTGCATTATTTGAGTCAAAACTAAAATTGATAATATATAATCCGAATTGCATTTTAATTTTCGTATTCAACACTGCTCATTCTTGTACTTAATTCAAATTAAAAAGAAAAAGACGTTTGAGATTTAATTTTCAAATCATGCTTCAGCAAATAGTTCCCAATATTCAATTTTAAATCTAAAATTTGAAAATTAAAATGCATTTGCAGAAATGCTTTTTCATTTTAAGAATGTAGCTGCATTATTTGTGTCAAAAATAAAATTGATAATATATAATCTGAATTGCATTTTAATTTTATTCTTTACGCTGCACATTTTATGTCATAATCAAAAAGAAAACAAAGAAGACATTGCTTTTTCTTTTTCATGCTCTGCCCGCAAAAAACTGGACAAAATTCAAAATGAATTCGCAATCCCAGCGGCGCAGGAGAGTGACGTCACAGCTTCTCCTGTTCTCCAGCTGCAGCCCAGAAACCCTGGAAACCGCTCACGTTTTTTACGGTGACATCGTATTTTGCCGATTTCCCAAAGTCTGTTAGAAAAGGTCTGATGTCCTACAACTCTAACAGAGTTCTAGATGTCAAAATGAGACACAGACAGTAGCGGCGTTTCTCTACACGGAGCGTTGTTGCCGGGCTGACTCCTCCTATTCAGACAGACACGTGTGTTTCTTTACAACCTATGGAGCACGAAATGCAAAGAGGAGCAATGTCGACCGACAAGGTACAGTAATATCACCGGATTTTGCCACAAAAATGACTTTACTAGCATTTTCGCTTGTTTTTAGCATAATGTTTGCATGCAGAGCATGTTATTATATAAAGAAATGTCTTGATGTGTGCAGATGCAGATCACATACTTACATCACTGCATTTACAATCGAGAGGGTAATTTATTAATTGCAGGTAGATGTTTCTAAGGGTAAAAAAATAAGGTTTGGCTGTGGAAAGACAATTACAAAGGCAACTCTCTGGCGTAACATTTATTTGTTAGCTGGGTTAGATAACTCATGTCATCCAGCAATGCAATCTCGTACAATAACATAAAATATCAAATAAATGCTTTATGTTGTAGGATAAGCCCTGACTCCACCACAGATGAAAACCTTTCTGGGGCAGGTCGTGACCAGACTGCCAGGCCTGGTGTTTGATGTGATGGCGTTACTTTAGCGTCCAAGTCCAGGTGGTCCAGATGAACCCCAGCTGCACTGGTGCATCTGCACAAACTGCAGGGACATGCCCACAGACCTGGAGAAGCTCTGCATAAGTAATCATATGGCACACATGCAGTATTTTATATTAGAAGAGGGGGTTTTGTGGCCGGCCCGGGCTGCCTGGAACGACATCTTCGCCACGATGACCACCAGAAGCCTGGAGTGGAGCTGAGACAGTTGCGGCATGCAGAAGGAAATCAGGTCGTCATCCCAAGCTGTGTAGTTTGGGTCAGGAAACCTATCTGTAATCTTCCAAACAACCAGTACACCGGATTTCTTTTGGCTGGTGTGAATAACAGTGTTTAGCTGGGTTACACTTTCAATGTAAATAGTTTTTATTTTTATACATTTTATTATGTTATGTTATATATTAAAGTCAGAAATGTTGAGTTCTGTCCTTGTTTACAGAATTAAAAAAATATATATCTTTCCGATTCCGATTTATATTCATTGTGAAAAACACCAAATGCAGAGAATCTCCCAGAGATTTTGATTCAAGTGAGAAGTTATGAGAAAACAGGTTGTGATAATCAGATCATTTGCAATTACAGCAACATTTATTTAGGGATTGTGACAAGACATGAACAAGAAATTATGTTGGTGAATTATTTTACTCTGTCCTGAAATCCTGGAGCTTTGCTCCCGAGTATTGAGACAGATATAACAACAGGCAATCAAAGTTTTAGCTGTCATCACGAGGACCTGCATCTCCACTTGACACCTTTAGTTTTTAGCAGCCGCGGTCAACCAAGTGTTGCAAGCAACGTCTGAGCTGTGTATACAGGTGGGCTAAAGCCAAAATGCTTTCCTGCATACATCAGGATGTGATTTTGGAAGTTCTCGAAGTCTGAAGTTGTCCTGTTAGTTGAGAAAAAAACAACAGCTCTGTTACTGTCACATTACTCACTTTTATATCATATAGTGTTAATAGTACTTTATCATTTCAAATAAAGTCTGTACTATACATATTATATGTATATGATATGTATATATCATAATACATATGTACTTTTATACATTTTCTAAATACTTGATATACAACCAATAAGTAAAGCATACAATAAACAAAGGTGAGGGATATATTCCTCATCAGAGCCGTCTCCTTTTCCTGAACCTCTGACCAGGATCATCGATGTCAATGCTGCACGTGAGCATACATAAACACATAAGAATGGAATTACACACCAGTAAAATAAATAGGAGACAATGCACTCAACTGTGTGCTGAATTCCTAATAAAGTATAGTTCAAAAGGATAAAAGGAACAGTAATTCCAAGTGTAAAAATATATTTATCGTCACACAGACGTTTTCGTTTCCCCCTTCTTCGGTGTGTTTCTGGCAAACAATTCAAGGCATTCGCAGGCACATTTAATTTTGAATCAACCACAAAATTAAGCGTACCTGCAAGTGCCTTAAATACTTTGCCAATTACACACGAGTAAAACAAAATAAGACAAAAAGACTCACAAACATTCACTTACATTGTTTTTCTCAAATAATTGATCTCCTCCTCATCTGGAGACTCATGCTGCTCCTCAGCAGTAATTTTCAGGAAATGCATGCTATAACCAGGACCAAGACATACAATTTAGATTAGAGTAAATATTTAGCCATAAAAATGTACCTGGACTCTAAAACATTTTCTGGCTCCACAGTCAGTGGTTACACACCCTGTATGCCAAACTCTGCTCTCCAAATTCAGAAAACAATAATAATCACATCTGACCATGCAATGAAGTGTACTTTTGAGAAGTAACAACTTTACTGTATGAAAACATACCGTTGACGGTCAGACTGTCACGCTGGACAAGAACAGGGGTAGAATGTCTGCGTGTCCCTTGCCTGGACTTGATGCAACTCGTCTATGTACAAAGCTGGAATAAATAAAATAACATGCTCAACATGCAAACATTATGCTAAAAACAAGCGAAAATGCTAGTAAAGTCATTTTTGTGACAAAATCCGGTAATATTACTGTACCTTGTCGGTCGACATTGCTCCTCTTTGCATTTCGTGCTCCATAGGTTGTAAACAAACACACGTGTCTGAATAGGAGGAGTCAGCCCGGCAACAATGCTCCGTGTAGAGAAACGCCGCTACTGTCTGTGTCTCATTTTGACATCTAGAACTCTGTTAGAGTTGTAGGACATCAGACCTTTTCGAACAGACTTTGGGAAATCGGCAAAATACGATGTCACCGTAAAAAACGTGAGCGGTTTCCAGGGTTTCTGGGCTGCAGCTGGAGAACAGGGGAAGCCGTGACGTCACTCTCCTGCGCCGCTGGGATTGCGGATTCATTTTGAATTTTGTCCAGTTTTTTGCGGGCAGAGCATGAAAAAGAAAAAGCAATGTCTTCTTTGTTTTCTTTTTGATTATGACATAAAATATGCAGCATAAAGAATAAAATTAAAATGCAATTCGGATTATATATTATCAATTTTATTTTTGACACAAATAATGCAGCTACATTCTTAAAATGAAAAAGCATTTCTGCAAATGCATTTTAATTTTCAAATTTTAGATTTAAAATTGAATATTGGGAACTATTTGCTGAGGCATGATTTGAAAATTAAATCTCAAACGTCTTTTTCTTTTTAATTTGAATTAAGTACAAGAATGAGCAGTGTTGAATACGAAAATTAAAATGCAATTCGGATTATATATTGGTGTAGTGGGTTACATAATTCACTTAGGAACCCTCTGCGGGTTAATGTGGTTCCGCCCGGATAGGGCGCAGTGACGGACGTTACGCTTCCGGTTCAGTGTTATTGTGGTTTGAATGGCTGATGTTAATAAACGGCTCGCGCCTTCATTCAACATTCATACTCCGCCTCCGACTCCCGTTCTTCGGCACCACACTGGTGACCCCGACGTCAGTCTCGCTGAAGACTCAGAGACTGAACCGAACATGGCAAACAACGCTACTTTTCTGAAGTTGCCGGAGTTTTGGGAGACATCAGCGGCGGCATGGTTCGCCCAGACCGAGGCGCAGTTCGCGCTCCGCGACGTCACAGACGACGATGCGCGCTATTACCACGTTGTCTCGGCGCTGGGGAGTTCCACCGCGACCAGGTCGGTGAGTTTCATCACCACCCCTCCAGCCCGGAATAAATATGAGGCTTTTAAAGCTTACCTCCTCAAGACTTTTGAGCTGTCGCGGGCAGAACGGGCCAGACGGCTGTTTGCAATCCAGGGACTTGGGGACAGCAAACCTTCCGAGCTGATGGAGGTGATGTTGAACCTGCTGGGTGCAGAGGAGCCCAACTTTCTTTTTGTTGAGCTGTTCCTCCGCCACATGCCTCCTCGCGTTCAGACAGCTCTGGCCAACACTGTTATTACGGAGCCCCGCGCCCTGGCCGAGGAGGCTGATCGTTTTTTCCTGGCTGCTCAACGTTGCACCCCGGAGGTGCTGGCCCTGACACGCAGCTCGGCACCTGCGGGTGGCGACACGCCGACCAAGAAGGGACTCACTGCTGCTGACGGCCGCGCCAGCTCTGGTATGTGCTATTACCATGCACGCTTTGGCGCTAAGGCAAGCAAGTGCCGTCCCCCCTGTACCTACGCGGCGGGAAACGCCGGAGCCTGCGCTCAGTAGCAGCCGTGAGCGCAGGCACGACGAACCGGCTGTTGTTTGTCCGAGACGCCATCTCTGGACTCAAGTTCCTCTGCGACACCGGCGCACAGCGGAGCGTGCTGCCGGCTACGGCGGACGACACCGCCGGTGGTCCCCAAGGGCCGCCACTGACGTCCGCAGACAACACCCCTATCCGCTCCTACGGCATGAGGACCGTGGACTTGTGTTTTGGGGGTCAGCGATTCACGTGGGACTTTGTCACTGCTGACATATCTTTCCCCCTCGTCGGCGCTGATTTTTTGTGCGCGCACGGTTTGCTGGTGGACGTCAAGAACGGCCGCCTTGTTGACGCGCTGACCTTCTCCACGATCGCGTGTGTTTCTGGGGAGGCGACCTGCAGTGGGCTCTCCGGCTCGCTCTCGGAGGGGGACAACTACCAGATCCTCCTCGGTGAGTTTCCCAGCCTGACTGAACCCACCTTCTCTGCGGCCACGACCAAACATGGTGTGGAGCACCACATCGTGACCGAGGGCCCCCCGGTCCATGCTAGGGCCCGGCGGCTCAACCCCGAGAGGCTCGAGGTCGCCAGGTCTGAGTTCGCTAACATGGAGCGCCTTGGCATCGTTCGGCGTTCGGACAGCCCGTGGGCGTCGCCGCTCCACATCGCCCCCAAGCCAGGGGGTGGGTGGCGGCCGTGCGGCGATTACCGCCGTTTGAATGACGCCACTACTCCCGATCGCTACCCGGTCCCGCACATCCAGGACTTCTCCGTGCACCTGGCGGGTAAGCTGATTTTTTCTAAGGTGGACCTGGTGCGTGGTTACCACCAGGTCCCCGTGCGTCCCGCTGACGTCCCTAAGACGGCCGTAGTCACGCCGTTTGGCTTGTTTGAGTTTCTGCGCATGCCGTTTGGACTTAAGAATGCGGCTCAGTCCTTCCAACGGCTGATGGACTCGGCGCTCAGGGACATGCCTTACGTTTTCGTCTACCTGGACGACATTCTCGTCGCCAGCTCCTCGGAGGGGGAGCACCTGGCGCACCTCCGGGGCCTCTTCACACGGCTCAGCGAGCACGGCCTCATCGTGAACCCGGCTAAGTGCCAGTTCGGGTTGCCCTCAATCCACTTCCTTGGGCACCTCATCAACAAGGACGGGGCCGCCCCCCTTCCGTCGAAGGTGGAGGCCGTTGCTGCTTTTCCCCGGCCGGATACCGCCAGGGCGCTCCGAGAATTTCTCGGGATGGTGACATTTTATCACCGGTTCATCCGCCGGGCGGCCCACACCATGCGCCTGCTGTACGAGGCTCTCAAAGGCAAGTCTGCCAACCAGGCCGTCGACTGGACGGCCGAGAGGGAGGCCGCATTCGAGGCCACCAAGGCTGCCCTGAGCCAGGCGGCTCTGCTGGCTCACCCGGCACCTGGGGCCCCGGTGGCAGTCACAACTGACGCGTCGGATTACGCCGTCGGCGCAGTGCACGAGCAGTGGGTCGGCGGCGCCTGGCAGCCGCTCGCCTTTTTCAGCCGCCAGTTGACCCCCAGAGAGCGTAAATACAGTGCGTTCGACAGGGAACTCCTGGCCCTCTTCCTGGCAATCCGCCACTTCCGTTTCCTCCTGGAGGGTCGGGAGTTTACGGCTTTCGTGGACCACAAACCCCTCACGTTCTCCATGTCTAAAGTGGCTGAACCATGGTCTGCCCGCCAGCAGCGCCAGTTGGCGTTTATATCAGAGTACACCACCGACATCCGACACGTCGCCGGTAAGGACAACGTGGTCGCGGACTGCCTCTCCAGGGCGGTTGTAGGGGCGGTCCAGTTGGGCGTCGACTACGCTGGCATGGGCGCAGACCAGGCCTCGGACCGCGGGATCCAGGCCCTCAGGGCCTCCGACACCGGGTTGCGCCTGGAGGAGGTCGCGGTCGGTGACTCGGGTGTCAGACTGTGGTGTGACCTCTCTACTGGCCAGCCTCGACCGCTGGTTCCTGCTGACTGGAGGCGGGGCGTTTTCGAGGCGGTGCACAATCTCTCCCACCCTGGCAGAAAGCCGACCGTTAGGTTGGTTTCTCAGAAGTTTGTGTGGCAAGGGCTGAAGAAGGACGTGAGGGCGTGGGTCGACGCGTGTGTGGCCTGCCAGCGGGCTAAGGTGCACCGTCACACCAGGGCCCCCTTTGAAACCTTCACTGTTCCCGAGCGGAGGTTCGACCACGTTCACGTCGACCTGGTTGGTCCGCTGCCCCCTTCGCAGGGCTTCACCTATCTCCTCACGGTGGTTGACAGAACGACACGTTGGCCCGAGGCCATTCCCCTCGCCTCGACAACCTCTTCCGACGTGGCCCGGGCATTCATCGGGACGTGGGTTGCGCGTTTCGGGACCCCTTCCGACCTCTCCTCGGACCGCGGCCCGCAGTTTACTGCGGAGCTATGGAACGCGGTGGCGGACGGTTTGGGGGTCAAACTACACCGCACCACGGCCTACCACCCCCAGGCGAACGGCCTGGTGGAGAGGTTCCACCGTTCGATGAAGGCAGCGCTCCGCGCGAGCTTAACGGATGGCAACTGGGTGGATAAACTCCCATGGGTCCTCCTGGGCCTGAGGTGTGCCCCTAAGGAGGACCTGCAGTCCTCTTCTGCTGAGTTGGTCTACGGGCAGACCCTGCGGGTTCCGGGGGATTTCATCCCGAGCGCCACTGCCCCCTGGTCGGCGGCCAAGCAGCGTGCCGCCCTGCTGGAGGCCGCTGGGGCGTTCACGCCCATCCCTACATCACAGCACGGCTCCCCCGCCTTCAAGGTGCCCCCCAGTCTGCGCTCTACGGATTTTGTGTTCGTTCGCCATGATGCCCACCGCGGCCCCCTGCGCCCTCCCTACGACGGGCCGTTTAGGGTCCTGCAGCACGGGGTTAAGAGCTTGGTTGTGGACATGGACATTGGAGTTGGCACAAGCCCCTCGTAGGGGCCGGCCCCCTGGGCCCTCGTCCCTGCCCCCGGTTGAGAGGCCCGCGCCGCTGTAGGCGCGTCGGCCCCCCGGCTCTTCGGTTGGTGCGGCCGCACCTTCGACCCCGCCCCCCTCGACCCCGGTTTTTCGCACCCGTAGGGGTCGCGCTGTCGTTCCCCCGCGGCGGGGGGATTTTGACTATGGGTGAATTCTGGGGGGGCTGGTGTAGTGGGTTACATAATTCACTTAGGAACCCTCTGCGGGTTAATGTGGTTCCGCCCGGATAGGGCGCAGTGACGGACGTTACGCTTCCGGTTCAGTGTTATTCTGGTTTGAATGGCTGATGTTAATAAACGGCTCGCGCCTTCATTCAACATTCATACTCCGCCTCCGACTCCCGTTCTTCGGCACCACATTATCAATTTTAGTTTTGACTCAAATAATGCAGCTACATTCTTAAAATGAAAAAGCATTTCTGCAAATGCATTTTAATTTTCACATTTTAGATTTAAAATTGAATATTGGGAACTATTTGCTGGGGCATGATTTGAAAATTAAATCTCAAACGTCTTTTTCTTTTTAATTTGAATTAAGTACAAGAATAAGCAGTGTTGAATACGAAAATTAAAATGCAAATCGGATTATATATTAGCAATTTCATTTTTGACTCAAATAATGCACATTCTTAAAATGAAAAAGCATTTCCGCAAATGCATTTTAATTTGAATATAGTTCCTCATATGCTTCCATAGTTACAATCATCTAAACCACAAGAGATAAAAGCATTAGCAGCTCCGTACTGGCCTGAGAGAGAAACGGGAGACTCTGGCTGTTCTTAAGATGCTAAAAACATATCTTTGTTATGCTTGTTTTTATTTGCATTTTTTAGAAAATAAAAGGACAACAGAATAAAATAAACAACAAAACACACACAAAAACCATCAAACTAAATTAAAAACATTACACATATAAATTATTTTGTGGATACGTATCAGATTTCATTCCGAGGATCCTTATATTCACTACATGGACAGAAGTACAGACGTATTCAGAGACAAAACAAACACTAAATCATGTTATGTTCATTAGGCTGTTGTTTGTTGTTAACTCACCCATCTTTTCCATCTTTCTTCAAAAATATAAACTTGATTTCTACGTCTCATTGTTATTTTTTTCCATTCCATATCTGTCATTTACAAGATCCTTCCATTTAGAATTAATTAAATTATCATCCTTTAACCAATTTCTTTTCATTTGTTTCTTTAATGCTGCTCTTAAAACTAAAAACAAGTGAGTTTCTTTCCTCTTCATTTCTTCTGGTGTTTTTCCAAGTAATAACACCAGTGGATTTTTATTAAAAGAAACACAAAAAATATTCTCCAATTCTCTGACAGAGTTTTCACTAAATTCACTTCTAACTAAACACGACCAGAATACATGACTGTGGTGTTTTATCTGCTCCTGCATTTTCTACAACAATTTGAATTTAGATCACATTTGTACTTACTTTAAATTTGGGGTGTCCTAAAATATCTAATTAAAATCTTCCACACAAACTCCTTCCAATAATTTGAATGAGTTGTTTCATAAATGTTTTTACACATTTGTTCCCAATCAACAGAAGAAATATTACAAAGAAGTTAATTCTCCCATCTTTGTTCTGTTTTTGATATGTGGAATAAAAGTTAGCTCAGAGTCAAAAATCAGGCCCAGATTTGTAAGTGATTTTGAGGGTTTAAATCCTGTAACTTTGGTAAAAGTTTCTCTCTCTGGCCTTCAGGACCGATGAGTAAAACCTCTGTTTGTCCTAGTTGAGCTGTAGGAAGTTTGCTGCCATCCATGACTTCATGTCTAAAATACAGTTCAAAAGGGCAGCAATTGATATTATGGATTTCTTCAAATTGGAAAAAATAAAGTTTACAATTAGGGGTTCATTAGAAAGTTCTTCTCCAGCTGGAAACCATTTATTACTTATTTAGAAAATGTGAGAGTATTTCCAAAGGACTGAGCAGATGTCTTTGTTTTTCTATCCCTAAGAATAGTAACAGAATAATTACTAATACATTGGTATATAACTCTGGGGTGATATATGACAACATTCCCACTCAAGTATTTACTAGTTTAACTTGTGACTATTACTGGAATTGCTAATCATTGATCTAAGAACTAATTATTAATCTCTAGATAACCCATTTCGTTTTATTTTCTTAGTTAAGTTTACATTTATTGCACTACTACTACTACTTTTTTGTTATGTCACTATATATATATATTTTTTTTTTTACTTTTATTATTATTATTATTATTTTTTTCTATTCCCAACGTGGATGACAACATGAGTTTCTGTTTTCTTCTGAGTCCTGATGAACTGGATGACATCATGGACTACGTTTACATCAGTCCAAATTCAGGTTATTGCTAATATTCCGGTTCCTGAAACATTGGGAATATTCCGTTTACATGGTAATTAATCATTTATCTGGATCAAACCAGCGACGCACGGAGAACGTGATGACACAATTCCCGTCATTTCTGCTTCTTCTTCCTGGATCCAAATTCAAAACAAATGCTGCTCAGCAACTTTTAGTAAATCTTCTATCCCGGTACTTTCTACCGTCTACAAATGCAGAAATGTTCATATCCTTCATTCCATTTATGAAGTGATTAGTCTCCTCCTGGTCTTGGTTTCTCCGTGTTTAGAAGAACTTCCTGGACTCAAAAGACCAGGATTCCTTGTGAACAGAGCATGAGCAGAAAACAGATTCCTGTTCCGTTTGATGGGGATATTCCGTTACGTTTACATGACCCAATATTCAGTTTTAAAAGGAGGAACCCAGGGCTCATATTGGGGTTTTTAAAAACCAGAATATGAGCATATTCAGGTTATTCAAAGGGGTTATTGGTGTTTACATGGCCGTGTAACCGGGTTATTGCCAATATTCAGGTTTTAAAAGGTTATTGATGCTGGAAACACAGTCAGTGCAGGCAGGTGGGAACTCCTCAAAGCTGCTGCTCAGGTTCCCGGCAGGGAAACTTCCACATCTTTTTAGGGCTCTGCTTTCTGCAGAAGGTTGATGAGTGGGCGAGGGAAAGCTGCTTGAACGGGACCTGCTGCAGGACTTTTCCTTCCTCTCACAGGAACCTGTGGTGGAGAGTTTTAGAGGACCAGAGGAAGGCGGAGCGTTGCTCGCTGGGATCGCCTTCATTCTGATAAAAGGCTCACATCCTTCTCCCAGGTTGGAGTCTTCTTCTTCACGCTGTTGTGTCTCTTCACTGCTGCTTTCAGCAGATTTAGGAGCAGGGACAGAAGGAATGTTAGTCTGAGAGCAGGAATGTGCGGTGGGAGCAGACCTGGGTGGTTTTTTACAAGTATATTCATTGATTTCAAAGGGTCAAACAATAGTGAATTAAATTACTTTACATCAGTGGTTTTCAAACTTTTTCAGTTAGGACCCCCTTGCGGAATTTGAAATATTTTAGAGCCCCCACCTAACGATTCCCACCTAGATTGGTAGAATTAATTGTATATAATTGTACAAACATTACTCTACTAATAATAAGATACAAAACCCAACTATAATTGTATATTGTATTATTAATTGAACATGAACAAAAGTGCTTGTATTGGCAAATGATTCGGTGACACTGTGAAATAATTAGAATAATAAAATAAAAATAATAATAATAATATAACTTTATTTGTATAGCACTTTTCAATACAAATACCAACCAACAATTATGATGCTAAGAATAATAAGTAGTAATTAAAACTAGGCCTTCTTCCCTGAGTATTAATTTTTTTTTAGAAATTATTTTATGAACATATATTAATAGACATGAACTCCTATTTGTACTGCAGGTTGTAAATAATCACATGACTATTCCGTTCCTATTCCACACTCTATCAGTGACTTGTGTGTGCTTGTTTCCCTTGCAGATCTTCTCAAACCAGCTGTTGTCTCTAGATATTCTCCAAATATCTGACTTTCCTTTCCTTTGTTTTGTAAAGATCTTCTCTTGAGGTTTATTTTCCCCGTCATTGATCTCCACCTTGTCGCTAGACTCCATCCCAATCCCGCATTGACCCGGCGGGACCCGATCCCAATGCAGCCGTCTGGTTTCCAGCTCCGCTCCGTCTTCCCGCCCCCCCTGCAGTACCTCCACGCCCCACTAGGGGGGCACACCCCCCCTGCAGTACCTCCACGCCCCACTAGGGAGGGGGGGGGGGGGGGGGGGGGGGGGGTGAGGGGGGGCCGCCCCACAGTTTGAAAACCGCTGCATCACATCAATATGCACCCTCTTTTTTTTTTAGACGAGGGTTTTTGACGAGGGGAGAGGTGGAGGTTGGTGGAGACACAAGCTTCATCAACCTTTGCTGGTGTTGAGAGATTATAGGAGGACGTCTCCTCTGAGAAGAATCCACCTGGTCCACCGTCGTCTGTTTGGCTCCAATTTGTTCTGCAGATAAAAACAGATGAGACTGTTGTTTTATTTGACACTAAACTCATGACATCTGGAAATCATTTTAAAGTTACACCTGAAATCACAACAAGACTGTAAAAATATGAGTTTATGGAAACTGACATGTAAAACCATGGTGGCTCTAATGAATGTGAGCAGGTAAATAATGATGAGTGAGGCAGAGGTGCGTGCAGCGTCCCAGCATGCACCTCTGCTCACACTGAACTGGCTGCTCTGTCTGATGCTGAAGCTGCTTCTGGGTCTGGTATCAAACCCGTCCTTCCTGATGAGGAACCTGGGTTTCTTCCTGAAGCTCATGTTCAATCCAGAGCCAACGCTTTAGCTGCCATGGTTGAGGATGCTGGAAACCAGCCTGGAGTTCAACACCTTCCTCCAGAGATCTGATCAAGAATGACTGAATCTCCTCCTGAACAAGATCAGTCAATACTTGGAACATTCAGTCAAGTCTCTCTGTCATTCTGGGAACTGTGGGCACCATTCAACCCCAAACGTCTGGATGAGAGAAGAACTAGCAGAGAACCCAGAACTGGACCAGGAAGACTGTTCTACTTTTCTGAAGCTCTACGAGACTGCTGGACCACAGAGATCTCAGCTGGTAATGAAACACTTATTGGTCCAGGACGGCTGATGGATGAAAGCCTGGATTCTTCTCAGTCACGGAGCTTTTGGACAGTTTGACGTTAAGGACATTTATTGGAGGAAGTCAGGTCCATTTAATGTTGATGTTCTCCCCTCAGTTCTGTCCCGGTTTGGAGTTCATGTCCCAGTTTTGGTGTTTAGGTTCCTGTTTTATTTTGAAACCCCGTGTCCTCGTGTTTCAGTTTTGTCTTGACTTCCCTTGTTCAGAGACTCACATGAAATGATAAGTTTACATATTTATGCTCATAAACAAGGAGAGTTCTGCAGAGTTCGTAACCTGGATGAACCAATACGACGACTATTCCATCAACTGAATATATATATGATGAAATAACTGCACAAACATTTATTTTTATGAAAAATACAGTCCTGTTTGTATATTATTATATTATCACTGCAGTTATTAGATTTTAAAATACTTGATTTCTTCTACTAGACCAGCGGTCGGCAACCCAAAATGTTTTAGATCCATATTGGACCAAAAACACAAAAACTAATATGTCTGGAGCCGCAAAAAATGAAAAGTCTTAGAATTAGAATGAAGGAAACACATGCTGCATGTTTCTATATTAGTCAGAACTGGGGGAGATTTATTTATTCATTATGCACTTCGAGAAAAAAGTGGAAATGACGAGAAAAAAAGTCAAAATTTCACAAAAAAAGTCGAAATGTCGAGAAAAAAGTCAAAATTTTGAGAAAAAAGTCGAAATTAAAAAGGAAAAAGGGAGAATAAAAGAGAAAAAAAGGAAAAAAAAAAAAAAAAAATTCAATAAAAAGGTGAAACATTTTTGAAAAAGCTCCAGGAGCCACTAGGGCGGCGCTAAAGAGCCACATGCAGCTCTAAAGCCGCGGGTTGCCGACCCCTGTACTAGACCAATAATGTGTTAACTTATTTTATTATTGGTTCAAAAACGTAATTCCATTCTTGTTTGTTCCTGTTTGTGTTCCGTGTGAAACGGCCACATGGACGAGGTTATTGGTGGATTTTCCATTCTGGGTTCCTTCACAGTTCAGAGCTGCAGTGGAGCAGCTGTGTGTCTGAACATCCTGGAAGGCCGTCAGCTGGAATACTCCTTTATTTGTGGACACGTGAACACCAGCACAACACTGGTCTACAACACACATCTGGATCCTCTGATCCTGCAGCCTGTCATCATCCTCCTCTCACAGCTTTACTGGGGAAAGCAGCCGCTGAGAAGCTGCAGCTTCACTGGAAACACTGGATCTTTGATAGACACTGGTTTTAGTAGAAAACTGCTGGAAGCAGCAGGACCGACTCCAACCTCCACTGACCTGAGAGTCTGCAGCTGGTAGTGTGGACTCTGCAGCAGAGCAGACAGCTGCTCCACATCTGCAGCCTGCAGGTTGTTGTTGTCTCTCAGGTCCAGATGTTTCAGGTGGGAGGGGTTGGACTTCAGAGCTGAGACCAGAGAAGAACAGCTGATCCCTGACAGACCACAGTGCTGCAACCTGAACAAAGACACCAGAGAAGAAGAACCAGATCAGTCTGATGGTCAGTGTGGATCAGCAGGAGATCAGCCTGATGGTCAGTGTGGATCAGCAGGAGATCAGTCTGATGGTCAGTGTGGATCAGCAGGAGATCAGCCTGATGTCTGCAGGTTAGTGTCAACACAACTTTATCATCACATTCATCTGAACACAAAACTAAAACATGTCTGACCTCAGAGTCTCCAGTCTGCAGTCTGGACTCTCCAGGAAACCACACAGATGTTTCACTCCTGAATCCTTCAGGTACCAGTTCCTGCTCAGGTCCAGATGTTTCAGGTGGGAGGGGTTGGACTTCAGAGCTGAGACCAGAGAAGAACAGCTGATCTCTGACAACAAGCAGTTCTCCAACCTGAATGAAGAAGAAACAGCTGATGACTTCTGTAACCGTGTTGAAATAAATGTTTCAGAAAACATATTAGTGTAAATAAGTTCATAGTTAAACAGCTTTGAAGTTGAAATGTTAAGAAGTCCTTGACCATCAATAATGTTTTGGTATTGTTCAATAAGTGATGTTATTAAGGTTAATGTCACTGAAAATGCTGAAATGCTGAAACAAAAGTGCACAGTTTTGAGAATCTGAATCTGAATCTTTTTTGCGTAAGCAAGAATTCCACCAACAAATTCACGTTAAAATCCACACACTCTTTGTACATGAGGCCCCTGGACTCTCATGACACCGATGCACGGCTTCTGTTCCTGGATTACAGCTCAGCCTTCAATCCAATCAGGCCGCTGAAGCGACCACGAAGCTGGCAGACCTGGAAGTTCCCGCTCCCACCCAGAACTGGATCCTGGACCTTCTCACAGACAGACCACACGTGGTGAGGATGGGAGAGAAGGTCTGCTGAGCTCACAGTGAGCACAGGAACCCCGCAGGGCTGCTGCCTCAGCCCACAACTCTTCTCCCTCTACACACATGACTGAACCTCCAACCAGGACAATAACATCCCCATCAAGGACGGGACGACACCTCCATCCTTGGTCTGATTACAGGGAAGGACGAGTCCTCGCACAGGAACCTGGTCCACAAAACCACTGTCTCTGGGGAGACAATGATCTGGTTCTGAACCTGGACAGAACTAAAGAATTCATCCTGGACTTCAGGAACCCCCCCCCTCTGCAGCCTCCTCTCCTCAGGGGACTGTGGTTGAGCGGACTGAGAGCTCCAGGTTCCTGGGCCTTCAGATCAGTGAAGCCTCAGCTGGAACAGCACAACACACTGCAGCTCTGGTGGAGAAAGCTCAACCCCCTCACAACGTACAATACAATACTTACAAAAGCACAAGTAAAATGTGCAATAAATCTCTCATCTACCTGGTAAATGTCCTGTATTTAACGGTGATGCAACTCAGGGTCCTCAGCTATACAAGGACATTGTATACGGTGTATATATTTTTGTATTATATGTACATTGTTGTTATTGCAATATATGTTGATTGTCGTTATATAGTTATATATCCTTTTGTTATTTATGTGTATTTCTGACTTGCCTGACTTTGGGAGAACGCAAAAGAATTCCAATGTACCGGAACCGTCTGGTGTAAATGCTAATAAACCTCTATTCTATTCTATTCTATTGTATTGTATTCTATTCTATTCTATTTTTATTCTATTCTATTATTTTAGTAGTTTATTTTATTTTACTTTATACCACGGTCTTTGTGAATACTGGATTCTGATTGGCTGGCAGGTGGAGGTTAAAAGTGATAACAGACACCTAGAAAACAAGTTTGGTCAAATTGTCTGATAACTTTAATATCATTACTGGATCAACTGCCAGGTGGTAACCACGGCAACGGACATTCAGGTGGTAACAACGGCAACGGAGATTCAGGTGGTAACCACGGCAACAGAGATTCAGAGAAGAAGAGCCGGCTACCGCAGGACAGAGACATGAGGGATTTTCTAATTTCTTTTGATTTATTTGGTGAATTTAACAATTTTGATGACTGGGATGCAGAAGAGGAGAGAAAAGAAAATAGCTGAGCGGACTAGAATATCTCCCGTTACCAAGGAAACGGACTAGAGTATCTCCCGTTACCAAGGAAACGGACTAGAATATCTCCCGTTACCAAGGAAACGGACTAGAATATCTCCCGTTACTAAGGAAACGGACTAGAATATCTCCCGTTACCAAGGAAACGGACTAGAATATCTCCCGTTACCAAGGAAACGGACTAGAATATCTCCCGTTACCAAGTAAACGGACTAGAATATCTCCCGTTACCAAGGAAACGGACTAGAATATCTCCCGTTACCAAGGAAACTGAGTTATGGCTTGTTAAATAACTTCCAACGGCTGGTTGAGAGATTAAATAGTCGCTCAGCCGCTCCGCTGTGGCTTGTTATAAAACTAATGATTTACACTGAAAACACATTAAAGCATGAATAACTGATTTAATATTTATGTTTTTTGGTAAGTGACCGTGGTATAAGTGGATAATGCTCTTCCAGGTGACATTAACATAAATATATGGACTTCGTGGAGGCAAACCGCCCCGCGTCGTCCATATATTTCTGATAATGTTCACCTCGTCGGGCATTATCCCTTACATATTCTATTCTATTCTATTTTGGACAGAACTTTTAGAGCCAGTTCCATCTTTGGAGGATGATAAGTGGATAAATGTGGAAACATCTCCAGTGGACTGACCTCAGAGTCTCTAGTCTACAGTTTGGACTCTCCAGTCCACCAGACAGAACCTTCACTCCTGAATCCTCCAGGTCCCAGTTCTGACTCAGGTCCAGTTCTGTCAGATGGGAGGGGTTGGACTTCAGAGCGGACGCAACAACTTCACAGTGAGTCTCTGAGAGCCAACAATTAACAAATCTGTGATGAGAGAAAACATGATGTCAGTTGTAATAAAGTCTGATTTAAAGCCAGACTGACCCACAGGAGTTACAGGACGGTGCAGGAGATCACAGAACCAGAGTTACTAGAATTAAAGTCACGTACCAAGTACAACCATGTCCACATAAAACTATTGTAGGTTTACAACTCTGAGCCGTTTAAACTTGTAAACTTCTTCAATAGGGGAGTAACAATATATCTGCCAGGAAATTTCACGATACAAAAACATCACGTTACGTGTGGTGGAGGTGACAAACTGTAGCTGATATTGGGTTATTAATATTAATCTATTGTTGTTCTGGCTATTTTCTTTAATATAGCCACAGCCCCAGCCTTAGATGAGTGGTTTTAACGCACCTTGGTTGTAGATCCAGATCCACCATGCAGCCAGTCATTGTGTAAAAAATAAACTCAAAAAATACCCTACAAAAGTTCTTAAGCCAGCAAAAAGTGTATGTTCTTGTTTATGAAAAAAGAAAGAAAATGTATGGGAATGCTATGGTGAGGTTCTATGGTAAGTTGTGGTTAAAAAAACTGTGTTTTGCTTCTCCACTAAGGCTCAGACTCCATTGTCTGACAAACGTTTTCCACTTCCCTTTGTCAACTGGCACCACACCCACAATTACCATGGGTGTGGCCAAGCTGTCACTCAGTGGCCAGACTGCCAATCAGTAGCCAAACTGCCAAAACAAATCAATAAACTAGAACCAAAAATATGGGAAGTGGTGAAATCATAAATATTCTTTTAACAAAAACATAAATGCTGTTTTGGCTCCTACATTTCCGGCCCCTTATTGTGGCTGTGATTAACAAAACAATTACACTAACTTAAATTTAGTAGGAGTCTAAACCTAAATCTTCTTTTTGAAATGATCACTCTCATATGAGTGATGCTTCCTGCAGCAAGCATAGCTTACTGACAGGCCGTTCTACTGTGCTTGTTTTTGTCTTCAGCAGCACTCTTCTTACGTGCCCCTTTGCATCTGGCAATGGTTTGATAACTCTGGCCATCAACCATGAGCTGCGTGGGGCAGTGTCATCCACGATGAGAACAACATCGTCGGTAGCAAGATTTCTTTTTGAAATATTCCATTTCTGGCGTTCCTGCAGCAAGGGAAGATACTCTTTGATCCATCTTCTCCAGAAAAGATCCACCAGGTATTGGATTTGCTTCCATCTTTTCCTGGAGTACAAGTCCTTCTTGTCAAAGAGTCCAGGTGGCATGATTGGTTTTCCTTTAAGCTGAAGCAGATGGTTTGGTGTGAGAGCTTCCAAGTCATTATGATCATCTGACACAGTTGTTATTGGACGGTCATTGAGAATTGCTTCCACTTCACAAAGTGCCGTCTGTAAGCCTTCATCATCCAGTGCTTGCTGCTTCATGACAGAGGTAAGTATATTCTTTACCTGACGAATCAAGCGCTCCCACACTCCTCCATGGTGAGAGCCAGAGGGAGGATTGAAGATCCATCTTATCCCGTCCTGAAGCAGGGTGTTTTCAATCTTGCTGTGGTTCAGCTCCTGGACAGCTTCTCTGAGTTCGCGCTCTGAGCCAACGTAATTTGTGCCGTTGTCTGACCTCATCTCCACAACTTGACCTCTTCTACAGATAAACCTGCGGATGGCGTTAATACAGGAGTCTGTATCTAACGATGAAGCCATTTCCAGATGTACGGCACGGCTGGATAAACATGTAAATATTACACCATACCTTTTTACATAGCTCCGCCCACGTTTTACTTCGATTGGCCCAAAGTAGTCTGTACCAACAAACGTAAAAGGCGGATGGTCTGGTGTAACACGACTTCGGGGCAGATCAGCCATCTTTTGCTCCCCCACTTTGGCCCTTTGTCGCCGGCAGAACATGCATTTGCTGATTACTTTTCTTGCTGCTGTGTTGGCATGTAGGACCCAATACTTCTGTCTCAGCCGAGAGAGCATATGGCATCTTCCTCCATGACCAACTCGTTCATGAACGTCTCTCAAAATTGTTTTTGCAACATGAGACTCTTTAGCTAGGATGACCGGATGCAAGAGCTCCTGTGGCATTGCTGACTTGCCTATCCTTCCTCCAACCCTTAACAATCCATCCTCCAAGAAAGGATCCAGCCTGAAGATGGTGCTGCTTCTCTCTACATGAGGGTGTCTTTTTTCCAGCGCAGATATTTCTTTTGGGAAAAATTGTCTCTGACTGTACTTGATTATTGCCTTCTCCGCCTGTGTCATGTCGTCAACTGTAAGCCTCTGGCCTCTTAATGTCCCTTTAAACTTGTTCAACTGTTGAATAGTTTCTTTGTTGTCGCCATTCTTGAGCCTTTCTGAAAACTCTTTTCTTTTGTTTCTCAGTTGTTGTAGGATCTGCCTGATCTTCAGTATCCATGCTGCTGCATTCTTGACATCACTCCAACTTGAGAAGTGTTCCAAAAACGTGCTTGTAGGATCCTTTTCTTCTTTCATTGAAATGTGATTGACCACCACTTCCTTTTTAACCTCTGGGTCATCTGAGGCAATGGGACTCAGTCCTTCAGGCAATGCTGGCCACTGATCTTCATCGTTCCACAGAAATTTTGGGCCCTGAATCCACCTCATAGACTTCAAGAATGCCTCTGCGTTCATGCCCCGTGAGGCATCATCGGCCGGGTTTTGCTTGGAGCCCACGTACCTCCACTGCTGAGTTGATGACAATTCTCTGATCACAGAGACTCGATTTGCCACAAATGTGTGGAACCTTTTAGTCGTGTTGGCAATGTATTGCAGGACAGATGTGCTGTCGGTCCAGAAGACTGATTCTTTCAGCACAATCTGAAGTTCTCTTCTCAGCATTACATCCATTCTGACTGCAAGGACAGCTGCAGCTAGCTCAATCTTGGGATGGTCATTTGCTTGAGCGGGGAGACTCTTGCCTTGCCGATAATGAATGAGACATGAACTTCACCCATATTGTTTACTTGGTGCAGGTAGGTGACCACACCATACCCAGACTCGCTGGCATCGCTGAAATGGTGCAGCTGTGCAGACTTCAGTATACCAAATCCATTTGGCTTAATGCATCTGTCAACAGAGAATCCAGTGAGTTTGCTCAAGTCTGTGAGCCATCTTCTCCATTGTAGAGCAAAGGCGTTGGGTATCTTTTCATCCCAGCTGCAGTTGGATTTGCACAGCTCTTGGAGTATGTTTCTTGCGGTCAAGATGAAAGGAGCAAGGAATCCTAAAGGGTCATATACAGAGCAGACTACAGAAAGAATACCTCTTCTGGTGATTGGCTGAGACTTTGTGGCTGTTCTGAATGAAAGTCTGTCAGTCTCTGCATTCCAGTGGACTCCCAGTGCCTTTTCCACAGGTAGGTTCTCTCTGTCCAAATCTAAATCCTTAACTTCTTTCCCTCGTTCCTCTGCAGGCAGTGAGGACAGAACAGCACGGCTGTTGCTTACCCACTTGGTCAATCTAAATCCCCCTTCCATGCAGACGTCTCTAAGATCTTTGACCAGAGTTATGGCTTCATTCTCAGTAGAGACAGATGTTAAACAATCATCCACATAGAAGTTTTCCCTGATAGTATTAAGAGCCTTTTCATCGTATTTTCCCAGGTTATCCTCTGCTGTTTTCTTCAGGGCAAAGCTAGCACAACTAGGAGATGAGACTGAACCAAATAGGTGAACAGTCATTCTGTACTCTGCCAGCGGTTTGCTTACATCACCATCAGGCCACCAAAGGAAACGAAGGAAGTCGACATCTTCAGGCGGTACTCTGACCTGATGAAACATTCCCTCTATGTCGGCCATCATGGCGATGGGCTCCTGTCGAAACCTGAGAAGAACTCCAAGCAGTGTGTTGGATAAATCTGGGCCTTGCAATAGCTCTTTGTTCAAAGATGTGCCCCTGTATGTGGCAGCACAGTCGAAAACCACACGTATGGTCTTCTTCTGTGGATGATACACACCATGATGTGGTAGGTACCATATCCGTCCATCATCTCTTCGCAGCTGGCTGTCTGGAACCTTTTCAGCATGACCTTTCTGTATGACCCCCTCCATGAAACTTTTATAGTCCTCAAAAAACACCTGATCTTTCTTGAACTTCTTAACAAGGTTAAGGGCACGCTGTTCTGCAATGTGATGGTTATTTGGCATTTTCATACCATCCTTTCGGAAAGGGAGTTGGATGTAGTAGTGTCCATTCTGTAACGTAGCAGAGTCAGAGACTTTCTTGAGAAACTGTTTATTTTCAAATGATAACTCATTTTTCTCACTTTGCCGCTGTTCAGGAAAATCTTGATTGTACTGACGAACGAGCAATTCTTCTATCTTAGCGATTGAAATTCTGTTTGCTTTCAGATATGGCCGACCACTTTCATCCAAGCAGGGGCTGCTGCTGAGCGGTCCATTTACCACCCAGCCAAGTTGTGTCTTTACTGCATAAGGGCCATTCCCTTCACTATTCACAACCCTCCATGGTTCCAGAGCTTTTGGGCAATTCTGTCCAATAAGCAGTCCCACCTCCTTATCAATAGTGTTCAGCTGTACTTCACTGAGGTATGGCCATTTCCTGATGTCATCCTGTGTGGGAATGTTTTCCTTTGTAACAGGAATCTCTGAGTGAGTGTATGCTTCAGGCAACTCCAAGAAGGTGCCATCTTGAAGACTGCACACTTCTAGGCCAGTTACTTTGTAGCTGTTGACAGGTTTCTCCTGCCCCATGGTTTTTAGAAGAATCCCTGTTCTCTGCCCTTGGATATTGAGCTCATTCATCAACTTCTCAGTACAGAATGTTGCAGTACTACCAGGGTCCAAAAAAGCATATGTATGGGCAACCTTGTTTCCTTTGGCATGTTTAATTTGTACAGGCAGAATGGAAAGAGCGCAATCTTTACCGGCCCCATTATGGTCACTGATTGTCATGGTAACCAGAGCACTACTTAGCTTTTCTTTGGACATCACACCAGATGATTTTACTTCTTGGTGAGAGCCATCCTCTTCAGTCTTTATGTGCAGTAGAGTGGCATGTTTCTTTTGACAGATGGCACATGTGAGCCTTTTTTTGCATTCTCTGCTCATGTGTCCCAAAGTTAAACATCCAAAACATGCACCCTTCGACCTGATAAAATCCACCTTTTCTTTGTGTGGTCTTGCTTTAAATGTTTTACACCACTCCAATGTGTGGTCTCCTGAACAGAATGCACATGGTTTTTGGAAAGCAATTCTGTTGTGAGGTCCTTCATTCAGATATGTAACTTTGCTTTTTACAGGTTTATCTGATTGCTGACAAGAAATATTCTTTTTTACAGGCTCCTCCAATGGCTGTTTGATGGCAGGTGATGGGTAAGTATTATTCTCATTCTCTGAGCTTTCAGACACATTAGTTATTGCAGTAGCAAAGCTACTTCTTTTGGTGGGAGGTTTAGTAAACCTTGATCCAGAAGCTTTGTTGGGAGGGTGAGGATCTTGAATGTCGCCAAAGATAGGATCCGAGCTGATCCTAGCCTGTTTTTCAACAAAGTGCACCAAGTCTTTAAAATTTGCTCTCCGATTGTGTCTTTCCTGTATCTCACAAGCAGCCGATCTGAACTTGTCCCTGAGCTTGAAGGGTAGTTTTGAAATAATTATTTTCATGTTGGAGGGCGTGTTCATTTCATCCATGTACTGACCACTGTGTAGTGCATTGTAACATCCTCTCAAAAAAAGTCCATAAGAATGCAAAGCCTTTGCATCTTCAACTTTAATGGCTGGCCAGCTGAGCGCTTTGTCGATGTATGCAGCTGTAATTTTCATTTCATGGCCAAAGTTCTCTAATAGAAGCCTCCTGGCCTCTCTGTATCCCATTGTGGGTGACAGGTGCAGACAACTACGGACCAGGTCCTTTGCCTGTCCACTTGTGAACTGCTCTAAAAAGTACAGTCGGTCTTGGTCGCTATCAGTTTTTCTTTCAATACAGTGTTCAAAAGCTTGAACAAAAGACTGATATTGGAGTGGTTCACCAGAGAATGGTGTTATCACTCTGACTGGAAGTAAAGACAATAGTTGCTGCTTCACAATAAGTTCAGAAACCTCATTTTGTTTGGCCAACACATCAACCAGAGTTTTATTTCCATCATGGAGACCAAAAGATGACTGAGTGGCGCCAGCTGTCGTCATCACAGGTTGTTGCTGTAGATGGGTTTTGGGTCTAGCTCCAGCTGACGTAGTGGAGGGGCCCTCTATAGGAGGGATGCTATATTGACTCTGCTCCTCTTTAAGACTATCTTCTATGAATATGGGTGGTGAAGGGTTAAATCTTTCCAAAGTTCTCGGTGGCTTTTTTTGTAGCCGATCCATTTGCTCAACATAAGCATTCATGCCATCAGTTGGAGTCTTCATTTTACCAATCCGTGATACTTGAGATGAAGCAGATTCATACTCTTCCAATACCTTTAGTTTTGCATTGGATTCAGCCAAGTCAGCTTCCACTTGCAACCTTTCCTTTTTTGCCTTAAGGCTTGCTTCTTCCTTTTCCATTTGAAGCTTCTTTTCAAGCATCTCTGCACGAACCAGAAAAGCTGCTCTCTCAGCCTCAGCCTGAGCCTTCAATCTTCTGATGTTTGAGGACGCAGTGCTTCGGACAGTGGACCCCCTCCTTGACACACTGTCTTCCGGCTCTACTTCAGGGAACTCATGCCCCGTTAGTTTCTCCTCATAAGCAACCAACTCCATCTTTTTCTCCACATCATTCAAAAAGTCTTTGAAGCGCTTTTTCTTGGGCTCAAACCAGTCCATTTGGTCACACTCTTTTTCTTCTTCTGATATGAACTTTGTGACAGAATCTTGAAACTGAATAAATTCGTCCAGAGCTTTTTCAAGCACATCACATTTTTGCTGTATGATGCGTGCATCAGGTCGTCCAGATTCATCCTCCAAAAGAGCTTGAATCTCATTCTGTTTGCGTGTCAACACTCCCAGCTTTCCTCTACGGGAGTGAATCATTTTCACAAGAGTCATCTCCTCTTCACCAGCCTCAGCAGGCTCCTCCATGTTCTTTAATTGGTCATTCAAATCTGACATGGATACTTAGAATTCCTGTACCATGTGCACACCATTCACAATATTTGACAATTGATTCAGTAGCGCTGATCAGACGCACTGATACTTTTCTCTTTTATCCATGAGCCATCCAACAAACAGCAGTTTCAACAGCAGCATTTGGGACATCCAGTACCAAACAATTCCTTAATTCACATACAATGATTGCTCCAACTTGCTTCATTGCACATCCATTATTGTCTGCTTTATATCTTGTCCCAAAATCCAGTTGCCTTTGTTATATCCACTTTGTTTGGATCCCATTCATGTCCAAAGTCCAATTAGCAGTGCATGAAACTCCAGTGCAAAAGTTTTTTAACTTGATGTTCTGGCTATTTTCTTTAATATAGCCACAGCCCCAGCCTTAGATGAGTGGTTTTAACGCACCTTGGTTGTAGATCCAGATCCACCATGCAGCCAGTCATTGTGTAAAAAATAAACTCAAAAAATACCCTACAAAGGTTCTTAAGCCAGCAAAAAGTGTATGTTCTTGTTTATGAAAAAAGAAAGAAAATGTATGGGAATGCTATGGTGAGGTTCTATGGTAAGTTGTGGTTAAAAAACTGTGTTTTGCTTCTCCACTAAGGCTCAGACTCCATTGTCTGACAAACATTTTCCACTTCCCTTTGTCAACTGGCACCACACCCACAATTACCATGGGTGTGGCCAAGCTGTCACTCAGTGGCCAGACTGCCAATCAGTAGCCAAACTGCCAAAACAAATCAATAAACTAGAACCAAAAATATGGGAAGTGGTGAAATCATAAATATTCTTTTAACAAAAACATAAATGCTGTTTTGGCTCCTACAATTGTGTTTACTAGTAACATCCTATTGGTGCAGCGGGATCACGTGACGACCTCGACCCGCGGACCAAAATCTGACTACGCTCTAGAAACTAGTACCGTTTTACCAAAATCTGACTACGCTCCAGAAACTAGTACCGTTTTACCAAAATCTGACTACGCTCTAGAAACTAGGACCGTTTTACCAAAATCTGACTACGCTCTAGAAACTAGTACCGTTTTACCAAAATCTGACTACGCTCTAGAAACTAGTACCGTTTTACCAAAATCTGACTACGCTCTAGAAACTAGTACCGTTTTACCAAAATCTGACTACGCTCTAGAAACTAGGACCGTTTTACCAAAATCTGACTACGCTCTAGAAACTAGTACCGTTTCAGTCCCGATCACGGGACTCTTGGGGGTTTTGATCTCTGAACTTTTACTGATGTAAGGCTGGTGTAGAGTTAAACCTTACCTTATTAAATTAAACCTTTTACTGATGTAAGGCTGGTGTAGAGTTAAGCCTTACCTTATTAAATTAAACCTTTTACTGATGTAAGGCTGGTGTAGAGTTAAGCCATACCTTATTAAATTAAACCTTTTTGGGGTCGTGAGTAGGATAAACACGGGGAAACTTCTGCTGAGTTCCAGTGTACTTTAATGTCCCTCAACAGTGTAGGATTTTAGAACATCAACACAGCACCTAGTGCCGTACTGTGGCGTATCACTCCGCCCAATCTAAAACAGACTAATCACTATAGATAAACTGACTAGTGTCATTATTGTCCCTGATTTACATCAGAATATAAAGAATATATTTATAAAATAATGAAATAACCTTCTTAACAAAAATAAATCTCCTCTTACACTTCTAAGGTGAGCATGAATCAATGTTTTTTCTGATGTAAAGATTGTGTCGTCCCCGACGGTGTGAGGATGAAACGATACCGGGGTTCAACCTTACGGCCTCAGGCTGGAGCAGGTGAAGCTCTGAGCTCTGGTACAAGATCAATAACTGTCATGTGGGACTTTTCATAGTTTATTTATTTACTTTTATTTATTTATTTAATTTTAGTTGTTACATTTCTGGAAAAGAAAAAAGTCAAATCATACATGACAGAAACTATTCAGTTTGTGTCTAAATATTTGTACTTGTCTGAAACTGAAGATCATAATGCAAACCTGACATTTACTTTTAGTTCAGTTTGTGGAAAATGGTTGGTCTGTGTTCTGCCCTGTGTTCAGGTGCATTTATAATTTAATATTAGGTTTTGTACAACAGTGCCCCCTTTTGGCCCCTAGCGGCATAAAGCAGAGTAATTTCCTCAGAGTTAACGAGGCCAAGAAGAGAGCACATGGTGCCTGTTTCTCCTGCTGCAATTTATCTATAACATTGTTGCCTTGGACACCATTTGTCCGTGAGTATTTTGTTTTGTTGATTTTTAGATATGATTTACATATTATATTTGCTGAAAGTTTGTTTTGCTGCAAATTCAGTCTAAGAGTGACTTAATTGATGGCTATCATAGTTTTGCCCTATGAATCAACATCTTGTTTACCTTAGTTACATTTCTTAGTCATGTCAGTGCAATGAATAGTGTTTAGATTCTGATTTGTGTTTGCGTTTTGTTCTTTTACTACAGTTTTACAGTAAATTGTGGATCTTCATTAAATCTACAAGAAAAGTTACGCCTTGTTTTTATTGGAGGACTTCACACTGTTCGCTAACTGTCAAGCTTTGAATAAGGCCTACTCATGGCGAGGACAGAGATGCAGTAAAAGGACAAGAGCACAGCGGGCACAATTAAACAAGATAATACAGGATACAGCAACTATGAGTCTACGGTCAGGCAACCAGTATCAACCAGCTCCTCAGCAACAGGATGAGGGAGAGGAAAATCAGCAAAATGCTAATCAAAGTACTGATGTCATTCAAAGTGCTGCTGCCCATTCACAGCTAGCACAGTCATCACGGACATCAAAACGGTCAAGTCGAGCCTCCTCAGGTAGTTCTGCAGCACTAAAAGCTCGTGCTAAGGCGGAGGCTGCCCGTGCTCAGCTTGCTTATGCAGAAAAGGAGGCCAGCATCATAAAGCAGAAAGCTGACCTTGAAGCAAATCTTCATGTTCTACAAAGCCAAAGAGCTGTCGCTGCTGCTACCGCCGAAGCTGCTGCGTATGAAGAAGTTGATAGCTCCTGCAAGAGTGAACTCAGTCAAGAATTACTAGGGTTACCTATCAGTGCAGCCGAACGCACCTCCAATTATGTCCGGCAGCATTCAGCACACTCCGGGGAAAACCCATTCATGGTTGATTTCCGAGGCTGCCACCAGATGGCGCTTGGGCAATGTGAAACGGCCATAAATGAAGCAGCTATTCGAAATGATGAGAAAAACAGAGATGCTGTTAAAGGACGAGCTAATGTTAAACAAGAACAGCAAAGGGAGGAATTAGAAGATAAAGGATATTCCTCAGGACCAAAGGGACCGTCATTTCACCCTTTAAGAGAGCCTTCGTCTGATTCTCAGGGTGTGCAAGACATAACAAAGTATCTAATTCGTCGGGAAATGTTGAGTGCAGGTCTCCTCAAATTTGATGACCGCCCTGAGAATTATTGGTCATGGAAGGCATCATTTCAAAGTGCTACCAAAGACCTCAACCTTTCAGCCAGAGAGGAATTAGATTTGATAACAAAATGGCTTGGTTTAGAGTCTTCAGAGCAGGCGAAAAGAATTCGCTCTGTACATGTGTTCAACCCCACAGCAGCTCTGCACTTAGTCTGGCAACGACTGGAAGAATGTTATGGGTCACCAGAAGTAGTTGAGCATGCACTGCTAAAAAAGGTTGAAGATTTTCCTAAACTTACTAACAAAGACAATGCTAAGCTAAGAGAGTTGGGAGATGTCCTTCAGGAGATAGAGTGTGCAAAAGAGGGTGGATACCTGCCAGGCTTGTCTTATTTGGACACAGCTCGTGGAGTGAATCCCATTGTGGACAAGTTACCTTACGGTTTACAGGAAAAATGGATTGCTGCAGGATCCAGATACAAGGAGGAACGTAGAGTTGCATTTCCCCCTTTTAGTTTTTTCTCCAGCTTTATCAGGCAGCAGGCAAAAGTAAGAAATGACCCCAGTTTTGCCTTTACGTCCCCCAGCAATCAGAGCTCAAAAACTGACAAATACATGAAAAGTGGTAATAGAGCTTCTGTAAATGTACACAAAACGGATGTTCCACAAGAGTCTTCGACTATCCAGAGTAACTTCACTGAGAAGAGAGTGGAAAGTCCTGATAAGCAATGCCCCATACATAAAAAGCCCCATCCGCTCAAAAAATGTAAGAGCTTCAGAGCTAAGCCTGTTGAAGACCGGAAGTTATTCCTGAAGGAAAATCGCATTTGTTTCAAGTGTTGTGGGTCAGTACGGCATGTGGCAAGGGACTGCAGAGAGGTAATCAAGTGTATGGAGTGTGGTAGTGAAAGACACATTTCAGCACTACATCCTGGTCCTCCTCCCATTACAAAGGTCACCGGAGAAGCCGAAAAAGATGATGGCGGGGAGGTGAGTGAAAATGCAGCCACTCCAGTTACATCCAAATGCACAGAGATTTGTGGTGATGCAGACAGCCAGTGCTCATGCTCCAAAATTTGCCCAGTGATAGTATATCCTACGGGAAAAAGAGAGGAAGCAAGGAAAATGTATGCAGTGCTTGATGAGCAGAGTAATAAGTCACTTGTCAAATCACAGTTTTTTCATCTCTTCAACATCACAACCTCATCAGACCCATACACACTGAAAACCTGTTCTGGGGTAACCACAAGTATGGGCAGGAGAGCTACAAACTTCACGATTGAATCTCAGGATGGCAAAATACGACTTCCCCTACCAAACTTAATTGAATGTGACATGATTCCTGATGACAGGAGAGAGATTCCATCCCCTGAGGTGGCACGTCAGCACCCACACTTACAGCGAGTTGCAGACACGATTCCACCTGTGGATCCAGACGCTCCCATCCTCTTGCTCTTGGGTCGAGATATTCTACAACTGCACAAGGTGAGGGAGCAAATTAATGGGCCTTACAGTGCTCCTTATGCGCAGCGGTTGGACCTTGGGTGGGTCATGGTAGGTGAAGCCTGCCTGGGGAGAACTCATAAGCCGACAAGTGTTAATGTGCTGAAAACGCATGTGCTCAGTAATGGTCGTACATCCATCCTCAGGCCATGTCCAAACAAAATCCTGGTGAAGGAGAATTTCAACCAAATTCCATCTCATCTCAGCTGTTCTCCAGTTTTTTGTATTGAGGAAGAATACCTTAGGGAGAACATAGACAAGCTGGGATCTACAGTTTTTGAGAAGACAAGGGATGATGACAAGCCAGCACTTTCAGTGGACGATCAAGCTTTTCTTGACATAATGGAGAAAGAAGTTTATCAAGATAAAGGAAACAGCTGGGTGGCACCACTGCCATTTCGTTCCCCCAGACAGTGCCTTCCAAGTAACAGAGACCAAGCGATGAAGCGTCTTTTTTCTCTCAGGAAAACATTGGACAGAAAACCTGACATGAAGAGGCAGTACATTGACTTCATGCAGAAAATGCTTGAAAATGACCATGCAGAGCCTGCTGCCCCACTGCAGAAACATAAGGAACACTGGTACTTACCGTCATTCGGTGTATACCATCCCCAAAAACCCGATCAGTTAAGAGTTGTGTTTGATTCAAGCGCTGAATATGACGGAGTGTCTTTGAACAAAGTGCTGCTTAGTGGGCCTGATTTAAACAACACTCTTTTGGGGGTTCTCTTACGTTTCAGAAAAGAGCTTGTAGCATTCACAGCTGATGTACAACAAATGTTTTATTGTTTTGTAGTACAAGAAGAACACAGAGACTACCTCAGATTCCTTTGGTATGAAGACAATGACCTCAGTAAAAATGTGAGAGACTATAGAATGAAAGTTCATGTGTTCGGGAATAGCCCTTCACCAGCCGTGGCTATATATTGCATGAGGCAGGCTGCATCTGTGGGTGAGAGAGAACACGGCTTTGATGCCAAGCAGTTTGTAGTAAGACATTTTTATGTCGACGATGGACTTGCATCTACCCCCACCCACGAGGAAGCTATTGACATCTTGACGAGAACCCAAAAGATGCTAGCAGAGTCCAACTTGAACTTACATAAGATAGCATCCAGCAGCCACAAGGTTATGGAAGCTTTTCCAGCTGATGAACGGGCCAAGGATTTGAAAGATCTGGACCTCAGATTGGAGGATCTCCCCCTACAGCGTAGCTTGGGAGTCCTGTGGAAGCTGGAAACAGACAGTTTCACATTTAAAGCTTCCACAGAGGAAAAGCCATACACTCGGAGGGGTGTTTTAGCCACTGTAAACAGTTTATATGACCCTTTAGGACTTGTGGCGCCTATAACGATGCAAGGAAAAGCCCTGCTCCGGGAACTCTCAGCTGAGCAACAGGGCTGGGATGAGCCACTCCCCTCTGAAAAGGAGGAAGAATGGGACAGGTGGAAAAAATCATTAAAAGATCTCCAACATCTTCAGATAGCAAGGTGCTATGTTCCATTTTCACAGGCCACCGCGCAGAGAAGAGAGCTGTGCATCTTTTCAGATGCATCCACAATGGCCATTGGAGCAGTAGCTTACCTAAGGGCTATTAACGATGAAGGTCAGTGCCATGTAGGATTTATCATGGGCAAATCCAAACTAGCTCCACGACCTGCTCACACTGTCCCACGATTGGAGTTATGTGCAGCTGTTCTGGCTGTGGAACTGTATGACCTGCTGAGGGATGAGATTGACATTGACATGGATGCTGTCAACTTCTTCACTGACAGTAAGATAGTACTCGGATACATAAACAACACCACCAGGAGGTTTTACACATATGTTGCCAACAGAGTGACTCGCATCCGAAAATCTACCGATCCCGAGCAGTGGCATTACATCTCTACAGAGAACAACCCGGCAGATCATGCCACCAGGCCTGTTCATGCTTCCCAACTTCCACACACAAAACTGGCTTTCTGGACCATCATTCTTAACACAATCCAACTCAGAGCCATCACAGTCGGATATCTTTTCTCTGGTAGATCCTGAAGCAGATGTAGAGATACGTCCTGATGTCACTTCTCTGATCACCAAAACTTCAGAGGCCCAGTTAAGTTCACATCGTTTTGAAAGATTTTCCCATTGGATGACCCTGTGTGGCACCATGGCATCACTCATTCGTGTCGCAGTGTCTTTCAAGAAGACCTCAGATCGAAGCAAAGGCAGTGGATGGAGGTGTTATAGTGAGCCGAGCACCATAAGTGAGCTTTTCAGAGCAAAGGCTGTGATTATTCTCACTGTGCAGCGTGAAGTCTTCAAGGAAGAATACAAATGTTTCGATATGAAGCAAGCATTGCAAAAACAAAGTCAACTCACAAAGATCAACCCCATCATTGACGAAGATGGATTACTCAGGGTCGGAGGTCGCCTGACACCGGCAACTCTCACAAAGGAAGAAAAACATCCACTTATCATTCCCCGTACTCACCATATTGCTTTCCTCTTGGTGAGATACTACCATGAGAAAGTAGCTCACCAGGGCCGTCATATCACAGAGGGAGCAATCAGAGCGGCAGGATTGTGGATTATCGGAGGCAAACGACTGGTCTCATCTGTACTCTACAAATGTGTCATCTGTCGTAAACTCAGGGGGAAGCTGCAGATTCAAAAGATGGCTGACTTGCCAGCCGACAGGCTTTCACCATTGCCACCCTTTACCAATGTTGGTCTGGATGTCTTCGGCCCGTGGACGGTGATGACACGTCGCACAAGGGGAGGCAGTGCAGACAGCAAACGGTGGGCGGTACTTTTCACCTGCATGTCGTCAAGAGCTGTGCACATCGAGCTGGTTGAATCAATGTCCACATCCAGCTTCATTAACGCGTTGAGAAGATTTTTCTCTATCCGTGGACCTGCAAAACTCCTCCGCTCAGACAGGGGCACTAATTTTATTGGTGCCTGCAAAGAGTTGAGTGTTGATCACAGTGATGCCACACTGAACAGCTACCTTCACGAAAAAGCCTGCACATGGCAATTTAATCCCCCACATTCCTCACACATGGGTGGTGCGTGGGAAAGACTCATTGGTGTTGCAAGGCGGATCCTGGATGCGATGCTTCTTCAGTCTCCACGTACTCGACTTACGCATGAAGTATTGAGTACCTTGATGGCGGAGGTGATGGCAATAATGAACGCGAGACCACTAGTGCCATTGTCTACTGATCCGGACATGCCAACTGTTCTCACACCAGCGATGATTTTGACACAGAAGACAAGTGCTCTATCAGCACCTATTGGCAACTTTGACCCGGCAGAGCTCCACACAAAACAATGGAAACAAGTTCAGTGTCTCGCAGATACATTTTGGAAGAGGTGGAGGGGGGAGTATCTTGCCACTCTTCAGAGTCGAAGAAAATGGACAGAGGACAAGCCCAACATCAAAGTCGGAGATGTTGTTTTGCTTAAGGATAACCAAGCTCACAGGAATGACTGGCCTGTGGGACTTGTTATTAAGACGTTTCTCAGTGATGACAACAAGGTTCGCAAAGCAGAAGTACGAACGTATGTAAAAGAAGGGACTGTGAAAGTGTTTCTGAGACCAATCTCAGAGATGGTTGTCCTTTTGTCTGAAGGACAGTAGAATATGGACTGTCTTCCATGTTTATGTTTGTATCTTGTTTAGTATAAGGTAGTGGTACAATTGCATTGTACCAGGCGGGGAGTGTTCTGCCCTGTGTTCAGGTGCATTTATAATTTAATATTAGATTTTGTACAACAGTGCCCCCTTTTGGCCCCTAGCGGCATAAAGCAGAGTAATTTCCTCAGAGTTAACGAGGCCAAGAAGAGAGCACATGGTGCCTGTTTCTCCTGCTGCAATTTATCTATAACATTGTTGCCTTGGACACCATTTGTCCGTGAGTATTTTGTTTTGTTGATTTTTAGATATGATTTACATATTATATTTGCTGAAAGTTTGTTTTGCTGCAAATTCAGTCTAAGAGTGACTTAATTGATGGCTATCATAGTTTTGCCCTATGAATCAACATCTTGTTTACCTTAGTTACATTTCTTAGTCATGTCAGTGCAATGAATAGTGTTTAGATTCTGATTTGTGTTTGCGTTTTGTTCTTTTACTACAGTTTTACAGTAAATTGTGGATCTTCATTAAATCTACAAGAAAAGTTACGCCTTGTTTTTATTGGAGGACTTCACACTGTTCGCTAACTGTCAAGCTTTGAATAAGGCCTACTCATGGCGAGGACAGTATAGTCTGGTTTTCTCTTTAACTTAAACAGTTATAAAGCATTACAAACTGGAACAATAGTGCAAACGTACAGCATTGTTTTGTATTTTGTATCTTTCAAATAAAAGACAATTATTTCCAGTCATATGTTCCTCATTCAAGGTTTTTAAAAAGTACTGCTATAATATCGTATCGTTATCGTGACCTCAATATGGTGTATCGTACCGTATCGTGAGATTAGTGTATCGTTACACCCCTATTCTTCAATAATCTCAATGAAAATGTCTGATCTGATGAGTTCTCTGTAAAACTGGCTGTAAGTTCACATCAACAAAACTCCCCGGGGGTTCTGATGTTTCATCTTTCTCCGTTACATAGATTCATCTCTGAGCAGCAGAAACATCAACTAGATCAAGTGTTTGAAACATGAACCTCTGGTTGACGTGACTTGAGGTGAACCAGAATAAAACAAACACATCCGAGTTCAAAAGTTTTCATTTTCAAGATCAAAACCAGATTTGAAGAAGTGAACTGCTAACAGATGGTGTTATTGATCCATCTGGACTCACCGAGCCTTTCTGCAGTTCCTCACAGCTGGAATCAGTCTCCATCCACCCCCCCATGTTGTCTTGTACTTGTCCAGGTCCAACTCATCCAGAACCTCCTCAGACATCTGCAGCATGTAGGCCAGAGCTGAACACTGGATCTCAGAGAGTTCCTGCTCTGATCTGTTCTCTGACTTCAGGAACTCTTGGATCTGCTGATGAACTGAGAGGTCGTTCATCTCCATCAGACACTGGAACATGTTGATGCTTCTGTCAGGAGAGGTACTGACAGTGTTCATCTCCTTCAGGTTGTTGATGGCTCTCTGGATGGTTTCTGGATCGTTCTCCGTCTGGTTCAGCAGAACTCCTAACAGTCTCTGGTTGGACTCCACAGAAAGACCATGAAGGAAGCGGACAAACAGGTCCAGGTGGCCATTTTTACTCTTCAGGGATTTCTGCATGACTCTCTTTAGGAACTCATCCAGAGATGAGTATCTTTCTCCTCCCAGTAAGTTCTTCAGCACATCTGTGTTCCTGGTGGAGCAACAGTGGAGCACGTAGACTGCAGCCAGGAACTCCTGGATGCTCAGATGAACAAAGCAGTAGACGGGTTTCTGGAAGACCTCACGCTCTCTCCTGAAGATCTGGGTACAAACTCCTGAGTACACCGAGGCCTCTGGGACATCAAGACCACACTGCTCCAGGTCTTCTTGGTAGAACATGATGTTTCCTTTCTCCAGATGTTCAAACGCCAGCCTCCCCAGCTTCAGGAGAAGGTCCCTGTCAGCCTCCGTCAGCTCCTGTGGACTCGTCTCATGTCCCTCCTGGTACTTGTTCTTCTTCCTCTTGGTCTGGACCAGCAGGAAGTGGGAGAACATGTCAGTCAGGGTCTTGGGCAGCTCTCCTCTCTGCTCTGTGGTCAACATGTGGTCCAGAACTGTAGCAGTGATCCAGCAGAAGACCGGGAGTTGACACATGATGTGGAGGGTTCTGGATGTCTTCATGTGGGAGACGATGCTGCTGGACCGCTCTTCATCCCTGAACCTCCTCCTGAAGTATTCCTCCTTCTGGCCGTCGGTGAAGCCTCGTACTTCTGTCACCCTGTCCACGTGTTTGTGAGGGATCTGATTGGCTGCTGCAGGTCTGGAAGTGATCCAGATGAGAGCTGAGGGAAGCAGGTTCCCCTGGATGAGGTTGGTCAGCAGCACGTTGACCGATGAGCTCTGTGTGACGTCAGACACCACCGGACCGTTGTTGAAGTCCAGGGAACGTCTGCTTTCATCCAGGCCGTCAAAGATGAACAACGGTTTCCCGGCAGCCAGCTGCTCTGCTGTGAGCTTCTGGAACGATGGATGGAAAACCTGGATCAGCCTGAGAAGACTGAGCTGCTCATCTCCGATCAGGTGCAGCTCCCTGAACGAGAGCAGAATCACCACAGTGACGTCTTGGTTCTCCGAGCCCTCGGCCCAGTCCAGAGAGAACTTCTGAACCGAGAAGGTTTTCCCAGCGCCAGCGACGCCGTTGGTCAGAACCACTCTGATGGCTCCACGTTGGTCAGGTAAGGCTTTAAAGATGTCCTGGCACCTGATTGGAGCGTCACGGAGGCTCTTCATCCTGGAAGCTGTCTCCAGCTGCCTCACCTCATGTTGGGTATCAACCTCTTCACTCAGTCCCTCTGTGATGAAGAGCTCCGTGTAGATCCTGTTGAGGGGGGTTCTACTTCCTGGTTCATACGTTCCTTCAGTCACATGTTCACATCTGCTCCTCAGACTGGTCTTGTGTTCATCTAGGACCTCCTGCAGACCAGCATCTGCTGAAAGACAAGAAGAACTCTGAAACTACAGAACAAAAGTCTTTCCAGTTGTCAGAAATGATTCCATCAGCAGACAGAAGTTCAGTGTTACCTGGTACAGTTCTGCTCTGACTGGACGGCTGCTCCTCCACACCAACTCCTCTCCTCTTCCTCCCTCTGTGAACACATGTCTTCATCACTAAAGTCATTTCTGACTGTTGTAGAAAAACATCCAGATGAGTCAACAGTGTCCAGAAGCTCAGGTGGTCTCAGAGAGTAAAAGTGCGGCTGCTTTTCTGTTTGAATTCAGCCTCCAGACGGGAATAAAACTGATGCTTCTGGAAGAGCACATTCATTTATTTATGTGCATATCTTTTACATTCATAAGTTTATGTGTATGCCAGTAGTGGAAGAAAGACAAACACCAGAAAAAACGAGGAAAACCAGTTTGCCCGGGCGAGATATTAGGATCCAGGATCGGTTTCCCTTTTCTTCTTCCACTTATTCTTTAAGTGTTTTTTCATCCGTTAATGCGGCCCGGACCGTAACGTGCTCCCAGGCATGGCAGACATCAACACGTGCGTCTCCATCGTGCCTTCCATGGTTGTTACTTTTCTCCATCAATAGTGTTACCGTGGCAATGCTAGACGGCAGAAAGTGGAGAAAATGGCAAAGATTCCTTCCTAATTTGCTCGGCCGTACTTTATCGCAGTAGCATCATTCAAACGTTCAAAGACTCTTTAGATATTATTTTTGAGTTTGTACATTCCTCCCCTTTAATCAATAAAGAAGAAGCAGCAGATTTTCCTTGTCTTGGTTTTTCCGGCCTCATAAAAGATGGATTTTCCATCTTCTGCCACTTGGACTGTGATCTGACAAAAGCACCTGGGGCTTTGTTAAGGTCCAACTGCTCTAGGGGTGTGCAAACAAGGGTACCTCACGATTCGATTCGATTTCGATTATTGGAGCTTCGATTATTCGATTCTTCGATTATAACGATTTTCGATTCGATTCGATTATTGGTGCCACGATTTTTAATGCTTTTTTCCATACAAGATTGATTTTGTCTTCATCTGTGGCTACATTTGTAAATAAATAGCCAATCAATTAACTCACTTCCTCTAACACTCATTAAGTAAATAACAAGGTTTTTTGAACATTTGACATGTATTTTTCAAAGACACAAAATAATTTATTTTATGACTATGTAAACATTTGCTCTTTGACTTACTTAACTTTGACCAGGGAAAGCTGCACTTGCATGAGAGCGCCCTCTATTGGTGGAAAACACTGAAAACGGTCAAGCCCTGGATATAATGAGTTCATTAATTCAAGTAAACAAGATATATGTACTTAGTGTAAACATATCTGACATATTTCAAGTGAACAGTAAGAAATGTGCATTCTTGAAAATGAAATGATTCCGCAGCTTATTCAGTCTGGAATCTGGATAGGATAACTTTAAAAATTTTTTTTTTTTTTTTTTTTTTTTTTTTACTGGACCATAATCGATTACAAATCGTCACGTGACGCATCGCGATGCATCGACACATCGATGAATTGCACCCACCTCTAAACTGCTCTGATTGAGTATTGAGTATTTGAGATTCCTACTTTATCTTCTTCCCCCCGATTCTGACTAGAGTAATAATGGAGCAATGTTTTAATCCGTTTACCAAAAGCAACAGAGAGTTTTCTTATTGCAAATTGTAGATATTCCCATGTTTGTATTTGGGAAAGGTTGGTACTATTATTAATGTCTAACATCAATTCTTTGATTTTCATTCTTTAAGAGGGATGATTGAACTTCCAATGATCTTTCCTTTTCCTGGAGAGTCTGATTTGAAAGTGTCTTATTACCCAGTATAGAAACAGTGGAAGTGACTTTAAACTGCATCATGAACCAGAAACTAACCAGTCAATTGTCCCTTTAGCATTCCCATCAGGTTTTAACGTGTAAACTGTGTTGTGTGAGGATTGCTGGCTCTCCACACGTCCAACAACCATCCTCATTCTTAAAATGATTAATAACAGGGTTGGGTAGCACTGTGAATACTTAGAGGTTCATCTATCTAACCATTCACCTGGACCCACATTACATATATAAAATAAAAGGTTTATTCATATAGAAGTAGAACAATGGGAGGTATGAAAGGATCAATTTTAGTTTATAAAGAAATATTAAAACCAGATCACATGTAATTATATGAAAGTTGATTTCTGTTGTTTAATAATCTTATTGATGTATTTAATCTATATATTTATCAAAACATCTTTAGCAGATTAGTTTTTAATGTCATCAGTTTCTTGCTGGCGGCTCATAATACATGAGCAGGAAGCAGCAGCTTCTGTCTGTTTTACTTGTGTCAAACCTTTACATGAATTAATGCCTTACATTTGTAAGGGGAAATAAAAGGTTAATTAATATAGAAAGAGAACAATAAGAGGTGTGATACGCAGTTGTCTTACTCTGTGTCCGAGGGTCCAGGTTCTTTACTGAATTCTGGAGGAAAATCTTTGGACCGGTCACTCCTCATAGACGGACTGATGGATCCTGGAGACTCTGGTCTCTCCTCCTCTTCCTCCACACAATCATCCATCTTCTGGACTTCAGTCATTCAGAGACATGAACCACAAACACCCACCATCTTTGAATCTGTAGACAGAAACTTCATTAGAACACGACTAAGTCATGAAATCAATGTAACAACTTTCCCTGAAGGACTTTGTCACAACTGGTGAGGAGGAAGAAAGAGGTTTTACTGATACTGACGATGAGACAGACCTGAAGCTGAGTCTCCTCTAACCTGACGCCAACATTTCTGTCCAGGTGCGATCTGTGAAGCCGAGTCTTCACCTGGAGAAGATATTTTCTGTTTCATTAAACACTCAAAGAAAGACTGATGAAGTCATCCAGGAAACCACTTCTTCACTGATTCTCACTAAAGAGCCCCAACCTGAACGTTACCTGCTCCTGTTCACTTTTCTACACAAAAACATCCCTTTATTTCTCTGAGATCATAAAACAACAGTTTTCAGGTCGGACTTCAGATGTTGGTTAGTTTAACCAACTACTTTGTTAGCTCAACGCTAACTTCCTTCTTTGTTCAGTAAACAAACCCCAGAAAGACTCGCTGAGAAACAGACTTACAAAGAAACTTTGTGTTAAAGTCAAGTCTCAGAGAGAAGAGTCTAAAGTTCTGAAGAGCTTCAAAAAGTCTCGGTTACTGAAATAAATCAAACTTGTAGAATCTGTCAAACTCTTCTGAACATCAGGATCACACACACACACACACACACACACACACACACACACACACACACACACACACACACACACACACACACACACACACACACACACACATACACACACACACACACACACACACGTTATTGACACGTAGTGGCTATTTTAATACCAGGTTGTTCATGTCTCCTGATCCAGGATCTGAACCTGGTCTCCAGAAAACTAATCCTTTCAACAGAAACAATATTCAGCTTTTCAGTATAAACTGTCCTGAAAACGTCACATTACATTTATCTGCATGTTCAAAATAATGCAGCAAAGTTTTGGCAACAAATTCAATCAAATCTGATCGAAAAGTTATTTCCAGCATGGAGAACCTCTGAGAACGTGACACATCTGTCTGTGGAGACGACGGCACGCAGCAGAAAAACAAGATTCAAGTCTTTTTAAGTCACCACATACCAAAAGTAACACTTTCCCTGAGATCTTTGTACATTAAATCAACTTCATGAGACTGAATCATCGTATAAATACAGTTTACTGACCTGTTAAAATGTAGATATAACAGAAACCACCACAACAGGAAATGTTCAGAGACAGCAAGGTCAGCACACACACGCCTGTCCAGCTGTCCTTATAAGGACCTTCTATACTTCTGTTATGTTTCCATCTGAACCCAAACCTCAGATCTCACGTCACCCCTCAGCTGGACTCCAACCAGAACCACAGAAATGACATTTAAACAGCAGAAGAAGACTGAACCAACACTAACCTGGTCTCCTCTGCTGCTCCGTCCACATCAACATGGACTCTGAACTCTGAATACTTTCATCAGTTAGAATCAGAGCTGCACTTCCTCCCTGCAGTTACAAGAAACCACGTGACTGTTAAGAGAGAGAGAGAGAGAGAGAGAGAGAGAGAGAGAGAGAGAGAGAGAGAGAGAGAGAGAGAGAGAGAGACAGACAGCTGGAAACAGAACAACACTTCCTGTTAGAGTGTGAACATTACAAAGACATTAGATCTAAGTTCTTTCCTAAAATGAAACAAGTCCAGGATTTTGATTCCCTTCCAGATCAGGACAAAATCCAACATTTAATTGGAAACATTTTTTCCAATTAAAAGAAACATTTTGAAAAATAGACTCAAAATGGTGCATTCTGGTGGTCTCAAAGCTCCATAATCACATCTTTTATCAATGCAAGAATACACACAAAAAAATCAGAATTTTTGCAAAGAATGATGCATTTTGATAACATAATAACACGCATTCATCATCATGGGTAATTCTTCATGCATGAATAAATCTTGAAATGAAGATAATTAGATCTTAAACTTCTACAATGGCCAGAATCCCCCTTTCCCACCGAAAAAACTCGGGATGCACCGAAATGAAAATTGGAGGCCGAACCTGAAGCCGAATAAAATTTAAAGACTTGGCTGAATACTGAATACCGAATAGCCTACGGAATGCCGTTGTTCACAGTTTTTCATTTATTTTGCCATTTTTTTCACAATTGCATAGATAATAACAACAAAAACAGTAAACTAATGAGTTGAGCCACTGTCAAGCAGCTGGCGATGCGGTTGCTTAAATTGACCAAAAGGTGGCTCTCTAACATCACAGTTTGTGTACTGTGCGTGACTCTGACGCTGGTTGGTAATTAAGGAGTTAAAACTCACTCGCCACTTACGGGACTCAGTAGCCAGCAGAAACGGCAGTAGGAGCATTTATTACATTTATTAACTGTAGTACCGCTATTATGAGAGGTTATTTCTCACAGTATTACCCTAAAGGGACTTAAGTCTGATTTATGGTCCCGCGTTATACCAACGCAGAGCCTACGGCGTAGGGTACGCTGCCTCTGCGTCGATTTAACGCAGAACCATAATTCAGGCTTCACTCACTGCCGCAACGTGTTGCCTCCAGTCATTTCAATGAGAAGCACACCGCAAAACACTGCATTGCATATTCAGCGCCACACAGAGGCTCCTGTGGAGGTTATTTCCCGAAGAATACCGGACAATATTACTCCTTTTTATGGTCTTTATTTCCACCGCTCTGTCACACACAACTCGTTAACACTTCAGCCGGGACTACTTTCCGCGCCGCCGCGCCGTTCTCCTTACCGGTTACTCAGATCAATGCGCGTGTACACAAAACAGTCCATGAATAAAACTCTCATATTACAACTCCCAAATGGAAATGATTTTTTGATTTCTGAATGAATGGATAGATACGTCGCTTATTTTTTGCATATAATTTTTTTCTTTTCTGGCCTGGCGCATCGCGTTTTCGAGTCCGTTGTTTGGGGATTTTTTTTTTTCCCCGTTCCGCGGAAATTTTTTGCTGAGACCAAAATCCGCGGAATTCCGCGGATCCGCGGAAGATTCTGATGCCTGAAATACATCAGCACATGTCATAGATGGAGGATAGACACAACCAGACAACTCAGTCTCCTTATCCTTAGTCTCCATGCCTATTACAGTTTTTTCTGAAAGCTTAGGCGCTAATCATGTTCTTGTAGCACAATTTCTAAAACTATTAACACACATAGCAAAACCACTCACTGAGTTAGCCAAACTAAAAGCACAAATACTGCTTTGCACTCAGTTTGTAATTTTGTAACACACACTTTTCAAAACTGTAGGCACAATTCGCTGCTTACACTCAATTGCCAAATTTCCAAAACACTCCTAGCAAAATTATACACATGTATGGCTATTATTTACACTATTTTGCCAAGTGTCTGGCACACTTTCACATGTGAAAACAATTTTAGAGAATTAGTTCACTTTGCAATCAGCCTAAGCACTATAAATAAGCCACAGGTAAGCTGTCTGTGTGGAGTACAATGGAAGGAGCAAGAAGAGTAAGAATCAGAGGAGGCCGAGGAAGAGGACGTGGAGGTGAAGGAATTGGAGGAAGAGGACGTGGAGGTGAAGAAGCAAGAGGGAGAGGACGTGGAGGTGAAGGAATTGGAGGAAGAGGACGTGGAGGTGAAGGAATTGGAGGAAGAGGACGTGGAGGTGAAGGAATTGGAGGGAGAGGACGTGGAGGTGAAGGAGTTGGAGGAAGAGGACATGGAGGTGAAGAAGCGAGAGGTTTAGAGGAAGTTAGAGGAAGAGGACAAGGAGCAGCAAGAGGAGGACGAGGAGGGGGAAAAGGAAGGGCCAGAGCAGACCCGATATGTCATCATATGGGACAATGTTAGTTTCCATAGGGCTGCTTTGGTCCGCAACTGGTTTACTGATCACCCACTCTTCATGGCACTCAACCTCCCCCCATACTCTCCATTCTTACAGTGTAAATCCGATTGAAGAGTTCTTTTCTGCCCGGCGCTGGAAAGTCCACGACCGCCATCCCCATCAACACGCAGTCCTTTTACAAGCAATGGAGGAGGCATGTGGAGATATTGAGCAGGCATCATGTCAGGCCTGGATACGGCATGCAAGGAGGTATTTTCCCCAGTGCCTTGGACTTGCGATGTGGATGAGATTTAGTGGCCGGACCCAGAGAGACGGCATGATGTAGGCTGATTGTTTTTTTTTTGTGAATGTATTATTTTGTGTTCTGTGCTGTGTCTTTGTTTTGACGAGTGTGAATAAACACCAATACTTGAAGTTTGGATCCCTGTGTGTTTACAGAACTATGACAAAAGTATGACCTCAAACTGACCTAGCCACCTTGTGCACAGAAAAAGCAAAATCCAGATGTGTTTTGTATTCATACCATTAGTGTGTAGTTGGCACATTATGTGCTTAGTAAATGATGGCATGTGTTTACTGTCTGATATGAAAACACCATTTTTACTAAGGTGTGTAGAGTTAATCAAGCTGTGTTTGCTTTTGCAAGAGAACTATAACGTTTTGATAATTTGGTGAAAGGTTTTCTCATTTGTGTGTAGAGTTTAGCAAAAATAGCCAATGTTGCAAAAAATGTACTTAAGGATTCAGAAAAAACTGTAATGTAAAATAGTTCTGTATATATGTGAATGTATATGTATGTGTATATATATATATATACATGTGTGTGTGTGTATATATACATATATATTGTATGCAGGTGTTAGGTATTTGGTGTTGGGTATTTGTTGTAATTGTATCGGTGTTTCATGTGATTTATTGTATGTATGCTTTCGGCAACAATGATTATTATCATTCATGCCAATAAAGCCAATTTGAATTTGAATTTGAGAGAGAGAGAGAGAGAGAGAGAGAGAGAGAGAGAGAGAGAGAGAGAGAGAGAGAGAGAGAGAGAGAGAGAGGGAGGTCCCTGGTGGTCGTCAGTGTTCATTTGTTTGTGTAAATGTATTTGTTTTGTAAAGAAACTAATTTCAAATCAATGTTTTCAAAAACACCTGCTAAAGTCATGTGACCATAACGTGGGACTGCAGGCAGAACGATGAGAAAACGACTCTCAGTCCAGGTCGGGACGTCGCTGGACCTGTTTTAGGGGCTTCAGTCATACGACGTTGTGTAGAATCTGTCACTTGTTTTATTCCCAAACATCTCTTTCATTTACAGAAACTGCAAAGTTTTCATCTTTAGGTTCAGACGTTTGGATTCAGAAAGGTTTTCATCAACAATAGAAGTTGACGAGATCGTGGAAGACGTTGCCGATATCATTGCTGGGCAGAGTCATGCTATTAAAATGATTTTTTTCCCCCAGTTATTATATTTATTTCAGAATATTCCACTGTTTCTGACCAAATCCTTGTTTAAAAAAATAGACTCAGTGTACTCCCTTTCCTCTGGGAATACAAAACTGGCAACAAACACCTTTGCAGATATAAGATGGAGGGGGGCTTGGCACTTCCAAACTTTTTGTCATATTGGCTGCTGGGAAAAAACCCCCGTCTTTAAATGTAAAATTGGACGCTAAAGATACTAAATACCTTGCCACTGGAATGCAATAATCTTAAAATATTGTAGATACAACAGAGTTCTTTTAAAAATACCTTCTGCGGAAGCCTTATTTGTCATTGACCCATATCCAAAAAAAAAACACAGGGCATTCATTTTACGGGACGAAACCCACCCCTGATGAAACCATCAATCATCAGTATGTGACTTCACGACAGACAAAATAAAGGAAAATGATTGATATGTAACATGCTTTTCACAATCATACACAGCTCAACGGCAAGAATCCCATTTCCATACAACAAAAACCAGGGTCGTTGCCCTATAGATGTAGGTTTAAAAACATTAAAATACCTTTGTTTGAAGCTTTCACATACATGTACGTGTACACTACATTTCAAATGTTTGGAAAATGGCCAAAAATATCTCTATTTTAAGTATTTCAAAAATGGGCTACTCAAAGGCCTTATACGTCCTTGACCCACATTCCGGTTCAAATACAGTATCACAAAAGTAACCTGCAACCATTCAAACGGTAAATCAACCCGATTCTGACAATTCCACATCATCAATTCCCCACACAGGGAAAAGAACGAGTAAAAAACTATTTTACTTGTATCAATTTAACAAAAAAAAAAAAAAAAAAAAAAAATGTCAACAGAAAGGAAAATGAGATAACATCTCTCTCCCATCCACGCAGCCTCACGTGAACGCTCCCTGCGTGAACGCGCAGTCAGACAAGCGACACGGAGCTTACACACACCCACGCATTTACACACGCACACACAGAGCGCAGGCGCATCAGCAGTTAATGCTGAATTTCACATACATTAGGGGGTTCACAATCTCAACATCTCTGTTTATGTTTTTCAGGCTCATGTCAACATAGTAAAGTATCAACATAGTATCTTCACGAAGCCACGCCATCAACATCCAAGTTGATCTGGCAATTTAAATCCCTAGCTAAAAAAGGGGGGGGGTCCCAGACCCCCGAAGGTCCCTGACCTTCAAACCAACCCCCTCAGTGGGACTCAAACCCACTTTAATGCATTTACAGGAATCCCCAATTCAATAAACAGTTTCAGTCATGAACACTAGACAAAAACATTGGACAGGACAACCATTAGCCAAAACAGGCAAACAAAAGTTCCCATTCCCCTAGATCCATCGAGAGGAGTGTCTCTTACGTCAGCTACCCCTCCTCCTTGCTGGTCACCACGGCTGCTTGACCCCACACGAGTGAACGTATAACATATTACCATCAAAACAAACGTGTAACAGTTTACCATCAAAACAACAGTGTAACATTTTACCATCAAAACAAACGTGTAACATTTTACCATCAAAACAAACGTGTAACAGTTTACCATCAAAACAACAGCAAACAAAATTGACTGTTAGGATGGACTGGAATGCTGAGGAAAAATAAATAAAACTACCGGAACCTGAGAGAAAATAGCGTGTGAATTCAGGTCAAATCCATTTCGCTCCTAGTCCATTTATATCACTTCATCTGATTTGTACCTCATCTTTAATTAACCGTGAATGAGGCGTTCCAGTCTGGCATGTGATGCAAGAGTTTTCCCGCTGTAGAATAAACAAAAAGTATAAACCAGCCCCTGCAACATTGTTCTAACAGCTGAAAGTATTATAATGAAGCCTCTAACTCACTAACAGTTCGGCATGAGCAAAATTACCGATACTTATTTAATTTTACAATTGTCTTCACGTAACTTGAAGTTCTTTATTTATCAATAACCACGTCTGAGAAGATACCAATCACGGGACAGCAGCTACAACAGCATTGGGGTGTGTACCCACACGTCATGAATAACCTCTCCTGACACAATACTCAATTCCAACGTCTATTAATAAATTACGTTATAATCTTAAATCATAACCTAATCTTAAACAGACAAGTGTGCTGATTTCCCTTCCCTTCGGACATTAAACATAAAACCCAGACCTATTAAATGAAAAACAAGGTTCTTGTGTGTATGTGTATTTAGTATTTAGGTGCTCACGTGTTCTGCAGACCTCACAGCGGCCTCCGCGTGTCCACCGGACACCTCACCGGCTCTCCTCGCCACCCCTAGACAGTCCGGTCCCCCTTTTCGCGCGGGCCCTCACTGTGTTATGCCCCTCCCGCCGACTCTTTCAGCCTTTTGCAGCAATAGTCTCACATTTAGTGCTGAAAAATCTGGTCCTTCGGAAAAATTACTCCCAGAAGGCTTGTTGAAAAACTGGCCTCCACAGCTGATTATATGATCCTCTCCGACGTGTTGCGAGTCTAAATTTTCAGAAGGAGAGAAAAAAAAAACACAATGGCTAACCAAGGTCTTCCGCTTATCAGGGTTTGTGACGTCACAACAGCCGGAAACACTCGCGCAGCTCTTTCACAGAGAAAGTTGGATTAAAAATATATTAGAAAAAGTCACGGTTCAGATTTGACTGGAGTCCTGCATCTTTTAAATCCTACCAGGTATACTTCGGATTACCCACTTAACTCAAACCGGATTCTAGACGCAGAAGCCCACGACATAATCAACAGGAAAACATTCCAACTCCAATTATTTCTCAAAATTATTTGTTATCCTCCAGACAGTCAAGATTGTTAGCCAGACATTAACAGACAGCTCAGAGCACAAACACAAAACCTCCGCTCCTTCTAGGATTGGATGAGGCATCCTAGGCCGCCCCCAGACCCCGTCTGGCACACTCGGATTCCCCGAATCCAGAGCCCTCAAGTTCCCGACTTGAAGTAGTCTCCACTCTCAAACCACGGCTACAAAAGCACTCGTGATCCGTCACGTCTGGCGACCCACAGCTGATGTCGTACCGAAAGGCGAGTCTTTTTCTCTTAAACAAAATTCCCTCATCCACTAGAATTGAAAGGCATTCTACGACGCCCCCAGACAAATCTGGCCCCTCGATCACTAACTCCTAGGTTAGTAACAAACAAAATTCCTTCATCACCTAGAATTGAAAGGCATTCTACGACGCCCCCAGACGTAGTCTGGCCCCTCGATCACTAACTCCTAGGTCAGTAATAAAACAGCCCAAGATCCTCAGACCCTGGCTGGACCAGCCCTCCCCGGTTCCAAATACTTGGACTACCGGCCACATCAGCTGAATAGGCAGAGAGGAGACGTTAGCGCGCAACTTATTTCGGCCGTTTTCTTTCCAAAACTCACCCAAAAGAACAGCGAGGCGTTTCTGAAGCCACCGGGTTCGTTCGACCCCAGTCGGTGCGGGGACCTTCCCAACCCCCCTCCGGACGAGAGGCCCTCTCCTCGACCTTCACTTGATGGGGGAGTACGAGGTTGTTGCATGCTTAAAACACCTTCGATTCCGGAGGAGAGAAGGAAAAAATCCGGCACAGATGAGGTCCCTTCGTGGTCGCCAAATTGTGGTGGCAAAAATTGTTGTTCAAAAAGAATGTCAGGACACTTCAGCTGTCTTTCTGATGATTTAATGAAAAGAGGACAAACATTCAATTGAACGGAGCCACACAGTCCAACCGGTCACATAAACCGTCAGTCCTGAGTGCGCTGAAGAAGATTAGCGACACGTTATTTTATAGTTGGGAGCAGGAAAAGACAAAACATCACCCATCACCCTGGCAACCGTGCCAGGGTCTGTGTCAAAGGAACATGACCTCGGCATTGGAATGAAAACAGGCAACAGACAGTGTTATACCAAAATTTTCCATTACACCCTCTCATTCATTATCTCACACCTCCTATCAGAAATGGACATTTCCCCTTCAGATCAACAAAGTAGTGAACAGACGGAAGAGTAAGACTGGCTAGGGTTTATGTATTTACCTTTATTTTATTTTATCTTATTTTTTTATTTACTCATTTATTTGTCTAATGTTATTCTGAGCTATTTTTCTTTCTTTGTATTTTGCATTCCACATTTTATATTTTATATCAGTTATGTTCTAAGAAAACAGAAAAGTGCACAATGACCTGTACTCTATGTGCACTGATGTGTGTATACTGTACATTTACAACTGTATTTTAATGTGCTCTAATAAAACACATTTGAAAGAAGTTGACGAGGTCGTGACGGAGGATTTCAAAAACACGTCTGCCGTAAGTCTAAGTTTGAAATCAGTCGTATGATTCTCCACCAAACCTGCACCGTCTCTCTTGGTCTTGAGGTCAACATTTGTTGACACAACACTTAAGATATTTAGGGTTGATTGTCCCGACAATGATGAAAAAGTTCCTGAGGGCCTGTTGCTCAGTCAGGACTGTAAAGAGAAAACACTAACAAACATTAATGTACTGAACACCTCAAGGACTCTTTTCTGCTGCAGCACAGATCCACGCTGGCTGAGGAGGTGGGGAAGAGCTCCTCATCCATGTTTCTAACCATCACTTTTAAAGCTTCGGTTTTTCTCCCATCTCTTGGACACTGAACATTTAAGACAGAGATGAGAAGACAGAGTTTTGATGTCCATTAAAACGGGGAGATGCAGGTCCTTCTGTTATCAGGTGATGGGTCTAGTCATCTTCAGGTGTTTATCCTCAGGGACCTCAGAGGAATGAATGTGTCAAATGGGATGCTTGAACATTAGCCAACATCTCCTGAGGTTCCAAAGGTCAGGATTTTAGGAATAAAACGTTTGAAATAGGCTGACAAAGCTTCAACAGCAATGTTAAATGTTTCTTTAACGTCTGTAGGATCCTCAATAGCTCACACACACACACACACACACACACACACACACACACACACACACACACACACACACACACACACACACACACACACACACACACACACACACACACACACACACACACACACACACACACACACACACACCTTAAACATCTCATGTATGTATGCAACCACCTTTGATATATCAGTCTGGGAAACACAAATGCTTTTACCTTTTCCTCATCTTGTATATGATACAGTTTTTTCTGAATCCTTGAGTACATTTTTTGCAACATTGGCTATTTTTTCTAAACTCTACACACAAATGAGAAAACCTTTCACCAAATTATCAAAACTTTATAGTTCTCTTGCAAAATCAAACACAGTTTGATTAACTCTACACACCTTAGTAAAAATTGTGTTTTCATATCAGACAGTAAACACATGCCATCATTTACTAAGCACATGATGTGCCAACTACACACTGATGGTATGAATACAAAACACATCTGGCTTTTTTCTTTTTCTGTGCACAAGGTAGGCTAGGTCAGTTTGAGGTCATACTTTTGTCATCGTTCTGTAAACACACAGGGATCCAAACTTCAAGTATTGGTGTTTATTCAAACTCGTCAAAACAAAGACACAGCACAGAACACAAAATAATACATTCACAAAAAAAAGACAATCAGCCAACATCATGCCGTCTCTCTGGGTCCGGCTACAAAATCTCATCCACATGGCATGCGATGTCCTCCAGTCCAAGGCACCGGGGAAAATACCTCCTTGCATGCCGTATCCAGGCCTGACATGATGCCTGCTCAATATCTCAACATGCCTCCTCCATTGCTTGTAAAAGGGCTGCGTGTTGATGGGGAAGGCGGTCGTGGACTTTCCAGCGCCAGGCAGAAAAGAACTCTTCAATTGGATTTACAGTAAGAATGGAGAGTATGGGGGGAGGTTGAGTGCCATGAAGAGTGGGTGATCAGTAAACCAGTTGCGGACCAAAGCAGCCCTATGGAAACTAACATTGTCCCATATGATGACATATCAGGTCTGCTCTGGCCCTTCTTCTTCCCCCTCCTCGTCCTCCTCTTGCTGCTCCTTGTCCTCTTCCTCTAACTTCCTCTAAACCTCTTGCTTCTTCACCTCCACTTCCTCTTCCTCGGCCTCCTCTGATTCTTACTCTTCTTGCTCCTTCCATTGTACTCCACACAGACAGCTTACCTGTGGCTTACGCTGATTGCAAAGTGAACTAATTCTCTAAAATTGTTTTCACATGTGAAAGTGTGCCAGACAGTTGGCAAAATAGTGTAAATAATAGCCATACATGTGTATAATTTTGCTAGGAGTGTTTTGGAAATTTGGCAATTGAGTGTAAGCAGCGAATTGTGCCTACAGTTTTGAAAAGTGTGTGTTACAAAATTACAAACTGAGTGCAAAGCAGTATTTGTGCTTTTAGTTTGGCTAACTCAGTGAGTGGTTTTGCTATGTGTGTTAATAGTTTTAGAAATTGTGCTACAAGAACATAATTAGCGCCTAAGCTTTCAGAAAAAACTGTAATAATAATAATATTAATAATAATAATAATAATAATAATAATAATAATAATAATAATAATAATAATAATAATAATAGCTTAAATAACTGTAATAATAATGATAATACAGTTTTTTCTGAAAGCTTAGGCGCTAATTATGTTCTTGTAGCACAATTTCTAAAACTATTAACACACATAGCAAAACCACTCACTGAGTTAGCCAAACTAAAAGCACAAATACTGCTTTGCACTCAGTTTGTAATTTTGTAACACACACTTTTCAAAACTGTAGGCACAATTCGCTGCTTACACTCAATTGCCAAATTTCCAAAACACTCCTAGCAAAATTATACACATGTATGGCTATTATTTACACTATTTTGCCAACTGTCTGGCACACTTTCACATGTGAAAACAATTTTAGAGAATTAGTTCACTTTGCAATCAGCCTAAGCACTATAAATAAGCCACAGGTAAGCTGTCTGTGTGGAGTACAATGGAAGGAGCAAGAAGAGTGAGAATCAGAGGAGGCCGAGGACGAGGACGTGGAGGTGAAGGAATTGGAGGAAGAGGACGTGGAGGTGAAAGAGTTGGAGGAAGAGGACGTGGAGGTGAAGGAGTTGGAGGAAGAGGACGTGGAGGTGAAGAAGCGAGAGGTTTAGAGGAAGTTAGAGGAAGAGGACAAGGAGGAGCAAGAGGAGGACGAGGAGGGGGAAGAGGAAGGGCCAGAGCAGACCTGATATGTCATCATATGGGACAATGTTAGTTTCCATAGGGCTGCTTTGGTCCGCAACTGGTTTACCGATCACCCACTCTTCATGACACCCAACCTCCCCCCATACTCTCCATTCTTAGTGTAAATCCAATTGAAGAGTTCTTTTCTGCCCGGCGCTGGAAAGTCCACGACCGCCATCCCCATCAACACGCAGCCCTTTTACAAGCAATGGAGGAGGCATGTGGAGATATTGAGCAGGCATCATGTCAGGCCTGGATACGGCATGCAAGGAGGTATTTTCCCCGGTGCCTTGGACTGGAGGACATTGCATGCGATGTGGATGAGATTTTGTGGCCGGACCCAGAGAGACGGCATGATGTAGGCTGATTGTCTTTTTTTTGTGAATGTATTATTTTGTGTTCTGTGCTGTGTCTTTGTTTTGACAAGTGTGAATAAACACCAATACTTGAAGTTTGGATCCCTGTGTGTTTACAGAACTATGACAAAAGTATGACCTCAAACTGACCTAGCCACCTTGTGCACAGAAAAAGCAAAATCCAGATGTGTTTTGTATTCATACCATCAGTGTGTAATTGGCACATTATGTGCTTAGTAAATGATGGCATGTGTTTACTGTCTGATATGAAAATACCATTTTTACTAAGGTGTGTAGAGTTAATCAAGCTGTGTTTGCTTTTGCAAGAGAACTATAAAGTTTTGATAATTTGGTGAAAGGTTTTCTCATTTGTGTGTAGAGTTTAGCAAAAATAGCCAATGTTGCAAAAAATGTACTTACAGTTTTTTTCGATTGCTTACACACTAAAATTAAAAGTAGTACACTATTAGCAAAACCTTACACTCAAGAAGCAAAACATCAGCCCATATTTGCACAACTATAAGCACATTGTCAACCTCACACTTGTTGCAAAACTCTACACACAGTGATTTTCAAAACACTAAACACACTAAACGTATATTTGACACAAAAATCTATCATAAAGTCACTTCTTTGCAATACCAAAGCACTGACTGTCAAATTAGCACACCATCCAACCAGTTGGTTCAACACAGTCATCAGGTGTGCAAAGTAAATGTAGACACACCAATCAGGTGTATCTACACTATAGAAAGCAGCAGGTGAGCTCATTGGTCTCCAAGCACAAGAGTCAGAGAAAGACTACAGTTTTTCTCGATTGCTTTGACAAATTTTGCACATCATGGGTCAACTTTATCTAATGCTCACACCTTCTTTGCACAGCAAGAGTCCTCTCTGGCGAATCGGTTAACTATTTCTCATTGCTTTCACACAATTTTCTTTGACTTTTACTGTAATACACTTTTCAAAACAGTTACAGTTTTTCACAATCGTTAATACCCATTTCTCAAAACAATAACAGCTTTTTTCAAACTGAACACACAGATCTGAAAACCTCACACACAAAATGCTAAACCTGACACTCCCTTTGCAAGATGACTCTTTGCTATCAAATCTCTTACCTGTTCACAAAATGGAACTCGTGTTTTCATTTGGTACACACAGCCATTTTTTCAAATGACACACACATACCATTCATTGAGTACACACAACTAAGCATTTGTCTGCACACTACCAAGCATTTACAGCACACTTAGGTGCAAAACTGAAAACACAAATATAGAAACAGAACACACCATATGAATGACAATGACTTTTGAATATGTGCTTTTTCTCCTTTTGTAAAATGTCTGTAGGCCTACTTTTGTATAGTCAAACATAAAACAGCACACAAATATGCAACCAAAAAAAGTTTAATTTTAGCACACACAGAACAGTACAGTGAACCCCCCCCTCACAAAACAAAAGTAGACCTGCTTCATCCTAACATGATTCCTGCGGAGGATTCTATCTAATGTTGATAGGCTGACAGTGTGGATGTCCCTGAAAGTGCCATGGTCAGCCAGGATCCTAGACTGTAGTTGCCGGAGCGTGATTGTATTGTTCTCACGAACAATATTTACAACATCTGTCTCCTGCTCCTCTGTGAAAATCCGTGCTCTTCCTCCATGGTGTGGTTTATCTTTCAGTCCTGCAAAATGCAAATACTGTGAGCACACTGTATTCTATTGATATACAGTATTACAGTAAACAAGGCAAATAGATTTCGTACCTGTTCTCCACCCTGAAGGTTCTTATGATGGCAGCAACTGTGTAGCGGCTGAGGTTGGGTTGGACCCTCTGGCCAGCCTCCCTCATGCTCAAACCATGGTTGAGAACGTGGTCTACCACGGTTGCCCGTATCTCATTAGAGATGGTAACTCTCTTTCTTCTTTCTCTTCCTGCTTCTTCTCCTTGTCCTCCTCCTCTTCTCCCTCTTTGCCCCCCTCCTGCTGCTCTACCTCCTACTCCTCCTCCCCTTTGACCCCCTCCTCGTCCTCCTCTTCCTCCTCCTCTTCCTCTTCCTCCTCCTCCTCCTCTTACCTCTCTCCTTCTCTGGTTCTCTCCATTGTTCACCAAACAAAACAGAGGCTCAAGGCACTTTTATACTGCAGTCCTGATTGCAAATTTCCCAACAGACCTCAAAGTTTAGAGATTTGAATATTTGTGTGTTGTAGTTTGATGCTTTGAGATTTTATTTGAGAAGTGTGTTCAACGACTGAACATTGTGTGTAGTGTTTTGAATATTTGTGTGTTATAGGTTGATGCTTTGAGATTTTACTTGAGAACTGTGTGCAACAACCGAAAATTGTGTGTAGTGTGTTGACAGCAAGGTGATTTGTAATTGACATCAGAGTGTAAAGAAGGAAAGTCAGACTCTAATGCAGATAAGGGAGTGTGAAGTAGTGCCAACTTGGGTCGAGCAATTGGTACATGAAGTGAAGGTTGTGCAAACTGTGCCAAATTTTTGCTTTTTGGGCGTTAGCAACTGTGAAAAACTGTAACACACTTCTCACAAAGAGACACAAAACATAACTGATTTACCATGGCAACACATTGCAGACACTTTGTAGCAGCCAATTGGAACTGCTCTCTCAATTCTAAAAATTATCAGCACCTGTGTGAACTCTCTTTGCAAAACAAAGCAAGTAGTCCTCAACCTATCAAAGAGGTCAATAGCTTGAAGTTGACACCAAGCATGGATGGAGGAGGACATGGACGAGGACATGTGGCCTGATCGTCAGGCCCGTGTCGACAATGCGTAATTTTCCTGTATTTTTATTTTTTTCATATTTACAGGGTTTCATTTGATTGTGTTTCATTTACAGTACTTTCTTTGAGAATTGACCTTTGTTGTACTGCATATTGAACCCTGTCATTTTGATTGCTTACAGTATGTGCATATGACAAGTACTGCAATAAATATTTTTCTGTCAGAATCTTGACATTTTGTACACAGTAGAACAAATGTAAATCAATGGTGTTGACAGGAACTTCAGCAATACAAAAACAGATCTACAATATTTTACTGTATACACATTTTCTGATTTTACTGTAAATACTCTGTGACAGTATATTTCTAAGTTATATAACTAAGTTAGAGTGCTCAATACAAAACCCAAATTGTAGTATGTTGTCAGTTGTAAAATTGTCAATACTATGAGGGTGTTGAACAAAAGTTGATATTGATAGCTGTGGTTTCAATTTTGTTATCCATCGTTACAGTAAATAAATGAGAAAACACACATGTTCAATTGAGAAAAAATTGTAGGTTTTGATGGAAAAGTTTGGTTTTGATGGATGTGTGACAAGTTTTGAGAAAGTGGTGTCATTCTGCAAACATCATAAAGTGTTTTGGTTATTTCAGCTTCTGTTACAGTTTTTCTCTATTGCCAAAACACAAAACCCAGTACTCTAAACCAAATGACCAGTTGCCTAAACACATTTAGTAAAACTACCCCCCTTTTGCCACAACCACAAACACAATTCACCTGTAGACACTGTTCACAAAACCCATCCCCTTTTTCTCAAAACTCTAAACACATTTTACCGTGCTAAAACACATTTTGCATATAACTCTGCTCCAATATCCATTGTGAAGCTCATGTGATGCAAAATGCTACCCACAATCAGCAAAACTTGAACACAATGAACATACCTGGTTTCAATCAGTAAACACAACTACTCATAATTGAAAACACCTATTGCAAATGATGTGACCACACCTATATAAGTCAGTGCAGTTTGCTGAAGCCTCAAAAACAAAAATAGATGATCAAGACAGAAGAAGAGGAGTTCGTGTCAGATGTGTTTGGCATTTGAGAAGGAAATACCATTTAGTGAAGAGTTAACACTGTTTTGAGGGTAGAGTGTGCTTTTGCAAGAGAAGTGTAGGATTTTGCATTTTGTGTGTGAGTTTTGTAATTTGTGTTTAGAGTTTTGAGAAAGTGAGGTAGTCTATCAGGAAATGTGTTTAAACAATTGTGAAAAACTGTAACATCAATCAGCAATTCATTAGTGTATGTCTGCCACCCTACTCTCCATTCCTAAACCCAATAGAGGAGTTCTTCTCATCATGGCGGTGGAAGGTCTATGACCGCCAACCTTACACCAGAGAGAACCTTCTCAGGGCTATGGACCTGGCCTGTGATGATGTGGCTGTGGAGGTGTTCCAAGGCTGGGTGTGGCATGCCAGGGCATTCTTCCCACGTTGTTTGGCTATGGACAATATTGCCTGTGACGTTGATGAGGTCTTGTGGCCCGACCCAGCCCGACGTGATGACGCCCCATGATTTCGGTGTCAACATACAACATACTGTGTCAATTTTCAAACGTACTGTAATAAAAGAAATCGCACCCTGAACATTGTGTTCTCAATTGTTACTGTACTGTATCTATTGTGTGTAATGGATCCTCTATGGAGTTTACAGTACTCATTTTTGCATTGAGTTGTGATATTACTGCATTTTCTGCATTATGTAACTATTCCCATGAAATGCACAAATCTATAGTTAATGCCCAAAACATATTTGAGAATAAATAAGGGTTGCTCAAATGCATCCTGGCAGTTGTGAAACTGTAAAAAGAACAGTCTCACACTGTGAACATTGTGTTTTCAATTTTTTTGGTAATGTGGTTAATGATGCTCAGTAGTGTTTACATTTCTGCAAGCCTTGAGTGGTATTTTGGTGTCAGAGTTTGCTTTTGAGCATATGAGCATCTGTTTTGGTGTGATGGGTTGGTTTTTGAGCATATGAGCAACTGTTTTGGTGTGATGGGTTGGTTTTTGTGCATATGAGCAACTGTTTTGGTGTGATGGGTTGGTTTTTGTGCATGTGAGCATCTGTTTTGGTGTGATGGGTTGGTTTTGAAAAGAAACTGTGAGGTTTAGTGTACGTAGCTTTAGAAAAGTGTTTTGTGTTTAGAGTTTTGTGAAAAGTGAGGGCAGTATCGTGAAATGTGTTTAAGCAATAGTGAAAAACTGTAAGGGCTTTGTGTGAGCTGTTTTGAAAGAGTAAACTGTGAATGGAAAAATGGGCCAAAACGATCAAGAAAAACTGTATATTTGTACTTTGTTGATAGTAGCCTACTCTAATCATAGGGACGTAGAAGTGCTAAAAGTGTTTTAGGTTTATCACAGCAGAGTGTAACTCATGCAAACAGAGTATATTAATGTGAAACGTGTTTGTTTCATATGGTAACAAAGTGTGGTTTTTAAAAAGAAGTGTATAGTTTTTACAAGCGTGTTTAATTTTGCAAAGGATCTGTAGTGTTTTGCTAATTTGGTGTGTTGTTGTGCTAATTGTGTGTAGTGTTTTGAAACCACGGGCCCTGTTTTGAAAATCATGCTTAGGCAATCAAGAAAAACTGTAAGGATTCAGAAAAAACTGTAATGATGACAATAATAATAATAATAATAATAATAATAATAATAATAATAATAATAATAATAATAATAATAATAAAACTTTATTTGTATAGCACATTTCATACAAGAATTGTAGCTCAAAGTGCTTTACATCAATAATAAGGCAAACAGCAAGTGCAGTTTACAGTTTTTCACAGTTGCTAACGCCCAAAAAGCAAAAATTTGGCACAATTTGCACAACCTTCACTTCATGTACCAATTGCTCGACCCAAGTTGGCACTACTTCACACTCCCTTATCTGCATTAGAGTCTGACTTTCCTTCTTTACACTCTGATGTCAATTACAAATCACCTTGCTGTCAAAACACTACACACAATTTTCGGTTGTTGCACACAGTTCTCAAGTAAAATCTCAAAGCATCAAACTACAACACACAAATATTCAAATCTCTAAACTTTCAGGTCTGTTGAGCAATTTGCAGTCAGGACTGCAGTATAAAAGTGCCTTGAGCCTCTGTTTTGTTTGGTGAACAATGGAGAACATTGGAGAGAACCAGAGAAGGAGAGAGGTAAGAGTGAGAGGAGGAGGAGGAAGAGGAGGATGAGGAGGGGGTCAAAGGGGAGGAGGAGTAGGAGGTAGAGGAGCAGGAGGGGGACAAAGAGGGAGAAGAGGAGGAGGACAAGGAGAAGGAGGAGGAGGAGAAAGAAGAAGGAGAGTTACCATCTCTAATGAGATACGGGCAACCGTGGTAGACCACGTTCTCAACCATGGTTTGAGCATGAGGGAGGCTGGCCAGAGGGTCCAACCCAACCTCAGCCGCTACACAGTTGCTGCCATCATAAGAACCTTCAAGGTGGAGAACAGGTACGAAATCTATTTGCCTTGTTTACTGTAATACTGTATATCAATAGAATACAGTGTGCTCACAGTATTTGCATTTTGCAGGACTGAAAGAGAACCATACCATGGAGGAAGAGCACGGAATTTCACAGAGGAGCAGGAGACAGATGTTGTAAATATTGTTTGTGAGAACAATACAATCACGCTCCGGCAACTACAGTCTAGGATCCTGGCTGACCATGGCACTTTCAGGGACATCCACACTGTCAGCCTATCAACATTAGATAGAATCCTCCGCAGGAATCATGTTAGGATGAAGCAGGTCTACTTTTTTTTTGTGAGGGGGGGGTTACTGTACTGTACTGCTCTGTGTGTGCTAAAATTAAACTTTTTTTGGTTGCATATTTGTGTGCTGTTTTATGTTTGACTATACAAAAGTAGGCCTACAGACATTTTACAAAAGGAGAAAAAGCACATATTCAAAAGTCATTGTCATTCATATGGTGTGTTCTGTTTCTATAATTGTGTTTTCAGTTTTGCACCTAAGTGTGCTGTAAATGCTTGGTAGTGTGCAGACAAATGCTTAGTTGTGTGTACTCAATGAATGGTATGTGTGGTCATTTGAAAAAATGGCTGTGTGTACCAAATGAAAACACGAGTTCCATTTTGTGAACAGGTAAGAGATTTGATGGCAAAGAGTCATCTTGCAAAGGGAGTGTCAGGTTTAGCATTTTGTGTGTGAGGTTTTCAGATCTGTGTGTTCAGTTTGAAAAAAGCTGTTATTGTTTTGAGAAATGGGTATTAACGATTGTGAAAAACTGTAAATAAAGAGAAAGGTATAAAATAACAATCAACATCATATCAGATCCTAGCGTTCTAATAGGTTACTTAGTTACCATAATCTCATTACAAACACACATTAAAAACATTAATCAGCATCATATCAGATCCTAGTGTTCTAATAGGTTACCTGAATTACAGTTTTTTCTGAATCCTTAAGTACATTTTTTGCAACATTGGCTATTTTTGCTAAACTCTACACACAAATGAGAAAACCTTTCACCAAATTATCAAAATGTTATAGTTCTCTTGCAAAAGCAAACACAGTTTGATTAACTCTACACACCTTAGTAAAAATGGTGTTTTCATATCAGACAGTAAACACATGCCATCATTTACTAAGCACATAATGTGCCAACTACACACTGATGGTATGAATACAAAACACATCTGGCTTTTTTCTTTTTCTGTGCACAAGGTGGCTAGGTCAGTTTGAAGTCATACTTTTGTCATAGTTCTGTAAACACACAGGGATCCAAACTTCAAGTATTGGTGTTTATTCAAACTCGTCAAAACAAAGACACAGCACAGAACACAAAATAATACATTCACAAAAAAAAGACAATCAGCCTACATCATGCCGTCTCTCTGGGTCCGGCTACAAAATCTCATCCACATGGCATGCGATGTCCTCCAGTCCAAGGCACCGGGGAAAATACCTCCTTGCATGCCGTATCCAGGCCTGACATGATGCCTGCTCAATATCTCCACATGCCTCCTCCATTGCTTGTAAAAGGGCTGCGTGTTGATGGGGAAGGCGGTCGTGGGCTTTCCAGCGCCGGGCAGAAAAGAACTCTTCAATTGGATTTACAGTAAGAATGGAGAGTATGGGGGAGGTTGAGTGCCATGAAGAGTGGGTGATCAGTAAACCAGTTGCGGACCAAAGCAGCCCTATGGAAACTAACATTGTCCCATATGATGACATATCGGGTCTGCTCTGGCCCTTATTCTTCCCCCTCCTCATCCTCCTCTTGCTGCTCCTTGTCCTCTTCCTCTAACTTCCTCTAAACCTCTCGCTTCTTCACCTCCACGTCCTCTTCCTCCAACTCCTTCACCTCCACGTCCTCTTCCTCGGCCTCCTCTGATTCTTACTCTTCTTGCTCCTTCCATTGTACTCCACACAGACAGCTTACCTGTGGCTTATTTATAGTGCTTACGCTGATTGCAAAGTGAACTAATTCTCTAAAATTGTTTTCACATGTGAAAGTGTGCCAGACAGTTGGCAAAATAGTGTAAATAATAGCCATACATGTCTATAATTTTGCTAGGAGTGTTTTGGAAATTTGGCAATTGAGTGTAAGCAGCGAATTGTGCCTACAGTTTTGCAAAGTGTGTGTTACAAAATTACAAACTGAGTGCAAAGCAGTATTTGTGCTTTTAGTTTGGCTAACTCAGTGAGTGGTTTTGCTATGTGTGTTAATAGTTTTAGAAATTGTGCTACAAGAACATAATTAGCGCCTAAGCTTTCAGAAAAAACTGTAACATAATCTCATTACAGAGTATAAATAGTGACAGTTAAAAAATGTAAAGTTTAAAAATATAAAAGTTTACAAAAGATTAAACAGTAGTGCGTACAGTGCAGAGTAAGTTAAAAGTGCAAGTCGTGCAGTAAGAACTGGAACAAGTATTTAGGGTATTCAATGATGAAGGTGGGTCAAGGTGGTGATGAAGGTGATGATCAATCAAATGCTTTGGTGTACAGATATGTTTTAAGCTGCCTTTTGAATATCTCTAAGGTGTTTGCTTCCCTGATATTTGAGGGTAGTGCATTCCACAGCTTTGGGGCATAGTTAACAAAGGCTGCGTCACCAATCTTTTTATGTCTACTTCTGCTGATCTCTAATAGACCTGCATCAGATGATCGGAGTGTTCCAGCTGGTGTGTAGTTTGTTAGGGAGTTTGCAATGTAGCTTGGTCCTTGTCCATTTAGGGCTTTGTATGTGAGAAGGAGGGCCTTAAAATCAATTCTAAAAGTCACAGGTAGCCAATGTAGAGTAGCTAAGATTGGACTAATGTGTTCTCGCCTATTGGTTTTGGTTAATAGTCTAGCTGCAGAGTTTTGAATAAGTTGGAGTCTTTCAGTGGTTTTCTTAGGAAGACCAGTGAAGAGTGCATTGCAGTAGTCCAGTCGGCTAGATATGAACGCATGAATTAGCTTCTCAGCATCTTTTTGATTTATGAATGGACGAACCTTTGCTATGTTTCTGAGGTGGAAAAAAGCTGTTTTGGTCACTTTGTTTATGTGTGAGTTGAAATTCAAGTCTGAGTCGAGGATGACGCCAAGACTAGTTACCTCAGGTTTAATCCAGGAAGTTAAGCTTCCTAGGTTTTTAGTTAGCATCTCTCTCTTTGATTTGGGACCAACTAGAAGAACTTCAGTTTTATCTTCATTTAGTTTGAGGAAATTTGCATTCATCCATTTATTTATTGCCAACAAGCAGTTGGTAATGGATTTAATTGCTGTTGTATCGTTTGGTTCAGCGGATATGTACAATTGTGTGTCGTCTGCATAGCTATGGAAATCTACATTATATTCTCTAATGATGTCACCAAGTGGTAACATATAGAGAGAGAAGAGTAATGGACCTAAACAGCTCCCTTGTGCAACCCCATAGCAACTTTCATGTCTCTCTGATACATTGTTTCCCAGACTAACATAAAACTTCCTTCCTCTGACATATGTCTTGAGCCAGTTCAATACACAATCAGAGAACCCAGTATGCTTTTCAAGTCGATTGATTAAAATGTCATGATCAATAGTATCAAAAGCCGCACTTGTCAGGGTTTGACACTTCCCCCCAGTGTTTTTGACTTTCAGTTCTGTCTTGCCCCGCCTGTGTCCCATCTGCCCTGATTGTGTCCGCACCTGTGTCTCGTCTTGTCTCGTTATCCCCTCACTATATCTTGTCTTGTCATTCCTTGGTTCCCTGTCGGTCCGTACTGGTTCTTCCCTCCATGTGCTCCTCGTCGTTTTCCCCTGTTCCTGGTTTTTGTTTATCCTGCTCTGCAGCGCCTTGTGTTTTGCCTTTTTTGGATTAAACCCTTTTGTTGAGAACTCCTGCCTCCGGCCTCCCTCTCTACCCTGCACTTGGGTCCTTAAAATACCAAACCCTGACAGAACGGACCGACCATATGGACCCAGCGGGAGACTACCACACCCTCATGGAGTTTTTGCGCCAGGAGGAGTACTGGGACCCCTTTTGGGGAACACGCCTGGCTCTGGGTGGACCCAGGAGCCTGCAGGCCCAGGGGAAGCGACGGCGTCAGCGCCAGCCCCAGCCCCAGCCCCAGCCTGTTCTGGTGGGGGCCCTGGACGCACCTCTTCCTGTTCCCGAGGTGGTCCTGGACGCATCCCAGCCTGTTTCCCCCTTCTGGGGAACACGCCTGGCTCGAGGCGGGCCCAGGGGTTCTCAGCCCCAGGGGAAGCGACGGCGTCAGCCCCAGCCTGTTCCGGTGGGGGCCCTGGACGCACCTCTTCCTGTTCCCGAGGTGGTCCTGGACGCATCGCCCCCTGTTCCGGCTCCAGCAGTGGTCCTCGACGCATTGCCCCCTGTTCTGGCTCCAGCGGTGGTCCTGGACGCCTCAGTTCCTGCTGGAGTTCCTCCTCCGGTGATGGTTCCGGACCCCCCTCAGCCAGCTCCAAGGACCCGTGTCCCCCCTCAGCCAGCTCCGAGGACCCGTGCCCCCCCTCAGCCAGCTCCGAGGACCCGTGCCCCCCCTCAGCCAGCTCCGAGGACCCGTGCCCCCCCTCTGCCAGCTCCTAGGACCCGTGCCCCCCCTCAGCCAGCTCCGAGGACCCGTGTTCCCCCCCAGCCCGCCCTGGATGTGGACTGTGGGGACATCTGGGATCTGTCCCTTGAGGGGGGGCCAGCGCCCCGGACCCGGGTACCCCCGCAGCCGGCACCTCGGACCCGGGTACCCCCGCAGCCAGCGCCACGGACCCGGGTCCCCACTCGGGCAGCTCCGGGGATCCTCTGCCCCCCGACGCCGGCTCCCCGCATCCTGTCTGCTCCTGTTCCGGTTCCCCGCATCCTGTCTGCTCCTGTTCCGGTTCCCCGCATCCTGTCTGCTCCTGTTCCGGTTCCCCGCATCCTGTCTGCTCCTGTTCCGGTTCCCCGCATCCTGTCTGCTCCTGTTCCGGTTCCCCGCATCCTGTCTGCTCCTGTTCCGGCTCCCCGCATCCTGTCTGCTCCTGTTCCGGCTCCCCGCATCCTGTCTGCTCCTGTTCCGGCTCCCCGCATCCTGTCTGTTCCTGTTCCGGCTCCCCGCATCCTGTCTGCTCCTGTTCCGGCTCCCCGCCTCCTGTCAGCCCCGACTCCGGATCCTGAGGCGGTCCCGCAGCCCTCTGTTCCTGAGGCGGTCCCGCAGCCCTCTGTTCCTGAGGCGGTCCCGCAGCCCTCTGTTCCTGAGGCGGTCCCGCAGCCCTCTGTTCCTGAGGCGGTCCCGCAGCCCTCTGTTCCTGAGGCGGTCCCGCAGCCCTCTGTTCCTGAGGCGGTCCCGCAGCCCTCGGTTCCTGAGGCGGTCCCGCAGCCCTCGGTTCCTGAGGCGGTCCCGCAGCCCTCTGTTCCTGAGGCGGTCCCGCAGCCCTCGGTTCCTGAGGCGGTCCCAGAGCCCCGCCAGGTTCCCGAGCCCCGTCAGGTTCCCGAGCCCTGTCAAGTCCCCGAGCCACGCCAAGAATCCCCGTCACGCCCCCCGCCAAGACCCAGGCCTAGGCCTCGGGGACGCCCCCCCGAGCTGTCTCGCTGGTCTGCCCGGTCCCGAGGTCGGCCCCCGGAACTTTGGCCGTGTGTGGCTTGGGCCCTCCTCCAGGCCCCCTCCGCCCACCCTGGGTTAGGACTCTGGGGACATCTGGGATCTGTCCCTTGAGGGGGGGGTACTGTCAGGGTTTGACACTTCCCCCCCAGTGTTTGTAACTTTCAGTTTCTGTCTTGCCCCGCCTGTGTCCCATCTGCCCTGATTGTGTCCGCACCTGTGTCTCGTCTTGTCTCGTTATCCCCTCAGTATATCTTGTCTTGTCATTCCTTGGTTCCCTGTCGGTCCGTACTGTGTCTTCCTCCATGTCTCCTCGTACCTTTTTCTTGATCCTGGTTTTTTGTTCATCCTGCTTTGCAGCGCCTTGTTTTGCCTTTTTGGAATAAACCCCTTGTTTTTGAGAACTACTGCCTCCAGCCTCCCTCTGTCTCCTGCACTTGGGTCCTAAAACAACCTAACCATGACAGCACTGAGATCCAATAAGATAAGGATGGAGACTTTATTTGCATTTGAATTTAGTCTGAGATCACTAATTAATTTTGTTAGAGCCGTTTCAGTACTGTGATATTTTCTGAAACCCGACTGAAAGATTTCTAAAATGTTATTTTCAATTAGGAATGAGTTTAGTTGGATTGAGACAATCTTTTCTAGCACTTTACTAATGAATGGAAGATTTTATATCGGCCTATAATTTGTTAGTATATTATTATCTGGTTTGGGTTTCTTTAGTATAGGCTTTACAACAGCTGTTTTAAAGCTTTCTGGGAAAACACCCGTTCTAAGGGATGTGTTTATAATTTCCAGTACCGGGCTTGAGATACTATCAAACACTCGCTTGAAAAACATTGTGGGTATAGGATCGACATCTGATGTGGTTGAATTGCACTGAGTGACCGTTTTGCATAATTCACTCATTGTGATACAAGTGAATTTACTCATGGTTACATTGCAGGGTCTATCGATAGTGATATCCGTTACACCTCCAGTACTAGTAATGTTATCCCTGATCATAGTTATCTTGTTCTTAAAGAATTGAGCCAGTTCTTCACACAAGGCAGTAGAGGATAGTGGGGGGGCAGGGACAGTGTTTAGTAGCTGATCAATAGTGGAGAAGAGAACTCTGGAATTTCCAGCATTGTCTGTAATAATATTGGAAAAATATGTTTTTCTGGCTAGGCGAATTATTCTGTTATACAGTTTTTTCTGAATCCTTAAGTACATTTTTTGCAACATTGGCTATTTTTGCTAAACTCTACACACAAATGAGAAAACCTTTCACCAAATTATCAAAACGTTATAGTTCTCTTGCAAAAGCAAACACAGCTTGATTAACTCTACACACCTTAGTAAAAATGGTGTTTTCATATCAGACAGTAAACACATGCCATCATTTACTAAGCACATAATGTGCCAACTACACACTAATGGTATGAATACAAAACACATCTGGATTTTGCTTTTTCTGTGCACAAGGTGGCTAGGTCAGTTTGAGGTCATACTTTTGTCATAGTTCTGTAAACACACAGGGATCCAAACTTCAAGTATTGGTGTTTATTCACACTCGTCAAAACAAAGACACAGCACAGAACACAAAATAATACATTCACAAAAAAAAAACAATCAGCCTACATCATGCCGTCTCTCTGGGTCCGGCCACAAAATCTCATCCACATCGCAAGTCCAAGGCACCGGGGAAATACCTCCTTGCATGCCGTGTCCAGGCCTGACATGATGCCTGTAAGAATAGAGAGTATGGGGGGAGGTTGAGTGCCATGAAGAGTGGGTGATCAGTAAACCAGTTGCGGACCAAAGCAGTCCTATGGAAACTAACATTGTCCCATATGATGACATATCAGGTCTGCTCTGGCACTTCCTCTTCCCCCTCCTCGTCCTCCTCTTGCTCCTCCTTGTCCTCTTCCTCTAACTTCCTCTAAACCTCTCGCTTCTTCACCTCCACGTCCTCTTCCTCCAACTCCTTCACCTCCACGTCCTCTTCCTCCAATTCCTTCACCTCCACGTCCTCTTCCTCCAACTCCTTCACCTCCACGTCCTCTCCCTCTTGCTTCTTCACCTCCACGTCCTCTTCCTCCAACTCCTTCACCTCCACGTCCTCTTCCTCCAATTCCTTCACCTCCACGTCCTCTTCCTCGGCCTCCTCTGATTCTTACTCTTCTTGCTCCTTCCATTGTACTCCACACAGACAGCTTACCTGTGGCTTAGGCTGATTGCAAAGTGAACTAATTCTCTAAAAAAATTTTCACATGTGAAAGTGTGCCAGACAGTTGGCAAAATAGTGTAAATAATAGCCATACATGTGTATAATTTTGCTAGGAGTGTTTTGGAAATTTGACAATTGAGTGTAAGCAGCGAATTGTGCCTACAGTTTTGCAAAGTGTGTGTTACAAAATTACAAACTGAGTGCAAAGCAGTATTTGTGCTTTTAGTTTGGCTAACTCAGTGAGTGGTTTTGCTATGTGTGTTAATAGTTTTAGAAATTGTGCTACAAGAACATGATTAGCGCCTAAGCTTTCAGAAAAAACTGTAAGAGGTTAGTGCATCTTTGTAGATGTCATAATGAGTAGTGGAATTAGTTTTTTTCCATTTTCTCTCTGCTACACGGCATTTTCTTTTTGCTTCACTAACGTTATTTATTTTCAGCCATGGGGAGGTTCTATTTGACAATTTCTTTTGTTTAGTTTTCAATGGGGCAACAGAATCTAACACTGATGATAGAGCATCATTGAGATTCTCTACCATTTCGTTAAGGGAACATTCATGATTTGGCTGATAGAGAGTCATTTCTTGTGAGAAATTTTCCACAGCTTTATCATCTAGATATCTTTTTTGGATTAGGTATTGTTTTTTGGTATTTGTTATGCTGGTTA